>NC_134090.1:32831560-33133483 GCF_000715075.1 Nicotiana tabacum | reverse complement strand
CAAGCCTCAACTATCGCTTTACCCCTTGATTCCTCCACCAACTCGCTCATATCTAGCCACAAGTTACTTAATCATATTAATAAATGCTAAATGAATCAATTTGAAAGCATGAAAATGGATTTTCCAAAGTTTTACCCAAAAGTCAAAATCGCCCCCGAGCCCACATGGTCAAAACTCGAGGTTCGAACCAAAACCCAATCACCCATTTTCCCACGAACTCAGATATATAATTTATTTTGAAATCGGACCTCAAATAGAGGTCCAAATCCCCAATTTAAAAAATCTAGGTTCTACCCAAAACACTCAATTTCCCCTATGAAAATCATTGATTTGAAGTTGAAATCATATTAAAAGATGTTAATGATTGAAGAAAACTAGTTAAAAATGACTTACAATTGATTTGGAGAAGAAAGGTTGTTTGAAAAATCACCTCTTATGTTTTTGGGGTTTTGAAAATAAAAAATGACTGAAAATCCCGTCTATTTATACCCGTCTCAGACCCCCTGTGCGGACCACACAGGCCTCCTTGAGGGTACTGCGGTCCAGTACCCTGTGCGGACCGCACAAAGTCGACTGCGTCCGCACAGCCTCTACCGCGCACCGCACAAGGTCGACCGCAGACCGCACTGGCAGGTTCAGAGACCTGCAACTTCTAGTTTTAAGCCAAAAACATCCCGAACCTACCCGAACCTCACCCGAGCCCTCGGAATTCCAAACCAAGTGTGCATACTAACTCAAAAATATCATATGGACCTACTCGTGTGATCACATCATCAAAATAACATGTAAAATCTTGAATTAAACTTCAAAACTTAACATTTTCATCAAGAACTCTCAAAGTCCATAACTCCTCAACCGGAAGTCCAATTTACGTCAAATAAACTCCGTTTTTTACCAAATTTCACAAAAACATCTTAAATCATATATAAGACCTGTACCGAGCAGCGGAACCAAGATACGGGCCTGATACCATCATGTTCTAAGCAAATTTTATTTCAATTTTCCTTAAATAGTTTCAGAAAATAATTTCTTTTAAAAATTCATTTCTCGGGCTTGGGACCTCGGAATTCGATTTTAGGCATACGCCCAAGTCCCATATTTTCCTACGGACCCTCCGCGACCGTCAAATCACGGGTCCGGGTTCATTTACCGAAAACATTGACCGAAGTCAAATTAACTCATTGTATAACCAAATTTTAACATTTTTCACAGAATTTCATATTTAAGCTTTCCGGCTACGCGCTCAGACTATGCACACAAATCAAGGTGACTATAAATAAGGTTTTCAAGGCCTCAGAACATAGAATTTAATCCAACAAATGTGTTTCTAATGTAACTATATAATACTTTGTAGATATTGTTTAAAACTTGAGGCGGTCAATGACAAATGATGTTACACTCTTTGATGCTATAAAATACTTGCTAGGTTGTGATGTTAAAAAGTATACCAATTAATCTCTCAAAAAGCTATCATCTTTCAATTTAATTTTTAATATACTAAATATACAATTTGATGACAAATTGGATCTTCGGCTAACAATAAGGATATATATAACATTTAGTGATTTCTTGTTTTATATCAGCAATGAAAAAGAGCATATAATTAAAGTTGATTTGTCCTTCTTCCAGTACAATTGGTTATCAAGCCCAATGACAATATTAGATGTGAAAACCATTTAACAAGGTAAATATTTCCATCACTAAATGAAAACGAAAGTTGTGCAAAGTACATGACACTAAGTTTTTAATTCCTTTTGACAGTTAAAAGGATTTAATTTTCTTTTACGTGATTTTGGTATTTTGTGACTTCATGGTGCATTAGTTTTTTTCTATTTTACATGGTAGGTGCTTTTATCGGGAGTTGAAGATATTATTATTAATTTAAAAATAAACTTTCATTGTGTACATGTTGATTTGAAGCAAAATACATTCATCATGGTACTGAGAAACTTAATTTCGTCTAATAGCTTATGCAATAGTATAAAAATGGTATGTAGAGATTTTGACAACACCGTTTTACATGCAGAACATGATAGGTCAATGTACTTTCAAGCCTGCGTTCATCCCCGTAATTCAACTTCCACATCCAAAAAATTTATCGAAAAATAATTTTCACTATGCTTGTGTTTTGCAATGACAATAAGAAAAGCACAAGGGCAAATAATTCCAAATATTGAACTGTATATGCCGCAACATATTTTCTCACACGGACAATCATATATTGCAGTTTTAAGAGGAATATCAATATTCACAATAAAATTCTGGTCATGACAGATCAACGAAAGTGTCATAAAGGAATATATATAAAGAACATTGTCTACAAAGAAGAGTTCAGTAAGATAATTATAAGTATATAATAATATTATCTAACTAGCATGACTAAATTGATATTTTTGCAGGTTCAAATGACAATATTAATCATTTTGAATTCACATTTTATGCTAATGTAATAATTTTTTTGGCATTTACATCATTGTTGTATTGTATATAATTCTGTTATTACTTAACTTTTGTATTTTTTCATAAAAATAGTTGCCTAAACCATTATATGTAATTTGTAACGTGCAACGCACGCTCATAGAGACTAGTTTTATTATAAACTTGTTTGTTGCCGAGTTGGCCTAATAAAAATCTTTGTTTAAGGTAAAAAATATACATACTTCATTTGATTAAAGGGGTAAAATAGAATTTAGTACTATTATATTTAAAGACATATAAGCAAGTAATGATGCTAAGTATCTCATTTCTTGCATTAAAAATAGTAACACAAAAATTTATACAATGTCCCATATAAATCAAGACAAAATAATAAGGGCAGTACACAAAGTATCATGTATTCAAACAGGGTCTAGGAAAGAGCACCCTAAGGCGTGTGATGTAGGTAGCCTACTGTTAGGGGCCTGACTCTTTGACATCGGGCGTGACGCGACTGTGGGCAAGGATTGGGCATGATGACCTTGTCATTGGCCTATGTGCTTGTAAAACAATCATGCGGGCAACATATAAGACATTGCCATGAGGGCTGTTGTGGGCAAGTATTGGCCAAGGTCTTAGGGCAGACAAGACATGCTTGGAAAAGGCTTGACAAGACAGTTTGGGAAATGTTGGGGCGGCATGGCATGTCATGCTCGCCAAAGTCAACAGCACGGGCACTTCGGATTGTGGCAGCAACAAATGTGGGCTAAGCTAAAATGCGGCAGTGCGGATTGATGGCAAAGGATTTAAATAGCTAAGGCAAGGATATATGAAGGAAAATAGAAGCAATGGCATGAGGGAAACAAAGGTTGACATGGGCAAGGCAGAAACTCGGCCAAGGCATGTGTGGGCGGCAGGTTGCGGGCAAGGCATTGGTGCGGAGCAATGTCAAAATGATACAAGGTTGGGCACAATGCCAGCCTTGGGCGTGAATCAGCTGGCTAAGTCAAAATGTCACATGCACATGACAAAGCAGTTTGGCGGTTACTTTTTCATAACCTCTTGTACCCATGATTGATTTATGCTTGTATCCATTATAATTGCATGCATAACATGGTCTAAGTAGTTGGGGATGTCAACTACAAGTTAGGAACTGATTTAGCATTAGCTCGACAAGAGACAAAAGCTGTAGACAACAAGTGTCAATGTGCTGTCAAGTCCTAAAGGCTGTCTATGTGCTATAAATATGGCCTTTGGATTTAGGCAGATTAGAGTGTGCAATTTCGTGTAAAGTCTAAGTGGAAAACAAGAGAGAAATGTGAGGGTTTCTAAGTGTTTCAAAAAGGGGCTAAGGCTGGGCATTGGGCAGGTCTTAGTGTGCAAGATCGACTTGTGATCTTGGCTAGACGAAAGTAGGTTGTGAACGACTTGTGTTCATAGCAAAGTGAGGGTTCCTTTGTATATTTTTGAAATTACTACAAGTGTTGGGATTTTTCCGTATTTGGCTGTATTCTTATTAAATTGCTGCCTAAAATTCGTTAATGCCAAACTTGCTGAAAATTGGCTAAGTATTAGGAAAGGCTGAGTCAAGTGCGCAACTTGACTACCGCGCGGGTGTGACTTTGGGCTAACAAAAATCCACCATGAAAACTGGTATCAGAGTAGAGCAAGGTTCGTGGCAGTGGCAAGATGTCCGATAGCAGATTTTGTTGTTGTTTGAAAACATGCTTGGTGGCACAAATGCTGAATTGCGCCAAAGGGTGGAACAATTGGAAGCAGTGGTTGGGCAGGCTCTTGAAATAGGTACTGATTCTTATATTCTTGCGAGAATGGCACGTTTAGAGGCAGATTATGGGGTGAGACATGAAACTACGCTGGCGGAAATGGCCTTGGTATGACAAGAAAAGGAAGAACTGCGCGAGGAGGTGGTTCAACTTCGAAGGGCATTACAAACTACTGCCCCTAGAAGCGATGATCGTACCAAGCTGAGGATTCCGGAGCCTAAGGCTTATAGTGGTGCATGAATTGCAAAGAACTGGAAAATTTCTTGTGGCATATGGAGCAGTATTTCCAGGTTGCTCGTGTGCCGGATGAGGAAAAGGTGACCATCACACCTATGTATTTAACTGATGATGCAAAAGTGTCGTGCCTTACATGAGTGGTAGAAGTGTAAAGTGCTGGGCTGCCAATGACTGAAACTTGGGAGATGTTGAAGAAGGAATTAAAATTTCAATTCCTTCCAACTAACTCGTCATGGGTTGCAAGAGATGTTCTGCGTCATTTGAAACAAAGTGGTACAGTGAGGGAGTATGTCAAGGAATTCTTGTCCTTGATACTTAATGAAAGTAATATGGCAGAGGAACACAAGCTGCATTACTTCATGAGCGGATTGAAGGGTTGGGCGCAATTGGAGTTGAGAAGGCAGAATGTTCAAAGCCTCTCTACTGCTATTACAGCGATGGATGCATTGGCTGACTTAAACATAGGTGGTGACACTACTGAAACTTCGCATTCAAAGTCCGACGGAAGGAAAGACAAAGCAAAGGAATGGAAGAAAAGTGGGAAAGGCCAAGCTGCCGAAGATGAGGGATTTGCCAAGAAGGTGAGATAGGAGATTCACAATGGCAAGGAAAGAAGCAGCAAGTTCAAAAGTTGCTTTACTTGTGGTGGACCTCACTTGAAGAAGGACTGTCCGATGCAGGCTAGGGTAAATGCTATGCTGGTTGCGGAAAAACAAGCACAAGTGGCGGAGGCAAATGCTATTGTGGCAGATGTGAATGGAGCGCCAGGGGCATTGTATGTCAACAACCCCTTGGGACTGATTAATTGAGTTGGCTCGACAAGGACATCAATTTCAAAGGGTGCGGGTGGTTTGTTAGGGTCCTGACTCTTTGACATCGGGCATGGCACGACTGTGGCAAGGATTGGGCGTGATGCCCTTGTCATTGGCCTATGTGTGGGAAAAATAATCATGCAGGCAACGGACAAGACAATGTCATGAGGGCTGTTGTGGGAAAGTATTGGCCAAGGTCTTGGGACAGGAAAGACATGCTTGGAAAAGGCTTGAAAAGGAGCGTGGTCAATGTTGGGGTGGCATGGCATCGCATGCGCGCCAAAGTCAGCGGCACGGGCACTTCGGGTTGTGGCAGCAACAAATGTGGGATAAGCTAAAATGCGGCAGTGCAGAATGATGGAAAAGGCTTTCAATAGCTATGGCAAGGCTATGTGAAGGAGAATACAAGCAATGGCACGAGGGAAACAAAGGTTGACATGGGCAAGGCAGAAACTCGGCCAAGGCATGTGAGGACGGCAGTGACATCGAGTGTGTGCGGCAAAATCATGGGCGGAAGGTTGCGGGAAAGGCATTGGTGTGGAACAATGTCAAAATGAGCCAAGGCTGGGCACAATACCAGCCTTGGGCGTGAATCAGCTGGCCAAGTCAAAATGGCACATGCAATGCACATGCCAAAGCAGTTTGGCGGTTACCTTTTCATAACCTCTCGTACCCATGACTGATTTATGCTTGTATCCATTATAATTTCGTGCATAACATGGCCTAAGTAGTTGGGGATGTCAACTACAAGTTAGGAACTGATTTAGCATTAGCTCGACAAGTGGCAAAATCTGTAGACAACAAGTGTCAATGTGGTGTCAAGTCCTAAAGGCTACCTATGTGCTATAAATTGGGCCTTTGGACTTAGGCAGATTAGTGTGTGCAATTTCATGTAAAGTCTAAGTGGGAAACAAGAGAGAAATGTGAGGGTTTCTAAGTGTTTCAAAAAGGGGCTAAGGCGGGGCATTGGGCATGTCTTAGTGTGCAAGATCAACTTGTGATCTTGGCTAGATGAAAATGGGCTGTGAACGACTTGTGTTCATAGCAAAGTGAGGGTTCCTTTGTATATTTTCAAAATTAATACAAGGGTTGGAATTTTTCCGTATTTGGTTATGTTCTTATTAAATTGTTGCCTTAAATTCGTTAAGGCCAAACTTGCTAAAAATTGGCTAAGTGTTAGGAAAGGCTGAGTTAAGTGTGCAACTTGACTGCCGCGCGGGTGTGACTTTGGACTGACCAGAAACGCCCCTGTGACACCTACCATGATGCAAGTATTAGCATCACACTTACCCCTTGTTTGGTTACTAATCCAGAGATAACTTCCTGTAATAAGTTATCCCAAGATTAAAAATAGCAATCAGGGTAACTTATATTTCCCAGAGGGTGGAATAGTAATTCCATGATAAGTTATTCCACGATAAAACAGTAAAATTGGCAATATCAAGATTAATACAATATTATTGTAGGCATATAAATTTTATTAAAATTAAATCCATAAAAAAATTTGGTCTATATTTTAAATTCAAGATATATTGGTCCAAACAAATATTATGGGCTAATATAATTGAATTAATTATATAAGTCCAATATATATGGATTAAATAAATAAGTCTTAATCCATTGGGCTAGCCCATTTAGTTGGGCTAAAGTGATGAGCCCACTTCATTAAGCCCAAGATGTCATCTTCCTAGGGGCCTAGTTTGGTGCCACATGTCAAATGACGTGGCAGACCAAGTTAAGCGGAAGAGCCAATAGGATCATGCCACGTGGTAAAATGACAAGGCATGCCAAGTCATATTAAAAGGCTAATGAAATCGTGCCATATGTGCAAGTGACATGTTCTGGCCAATCAAATGTGGCGTTGTCACACTTCTATTTGATTGGTCGGAAAGAGTTTGTTCTTATCGTAACTCTTTCCTCCCACAACTATAAAAATGGGTCTTCATAACCCAGAAAAGACACCAGAAGTTATAGCAAGAAGCAAGAAAGAGGTCGTGGATCAAGCTCTGCAAATTTCTCCACAAGTTTCAAACTCAAGAACGAGGAACAAATCAGTTCAAGTTCAAGCTCAAGAATGAAGAACAAATAAAGGTTCGAGAAGTACGAGTTCAAATCAAAGTTCATGCTAGTTGAATTCAAGATCATCGTTCATGGCAACAAATTCAAATTCAAGATCAAGCTCAAGGCCCTTGGATTTATATTAGAAAAGTAGAATTAGAGGAACCATAGAGATTGTAACACCCAAATATTTGAAATCAAATACTATGATTGTTGCAATATTTTTCGATCTTGATTTTATTTTCTCGACGCAATTTATTGTCAACAAATTCTGGTATACCCAGTGGGATAATCTCTACCTCTGATCTCAACTTTTCAGTCATCAAAGTCCAAGAATGTCGAAATGGCTTCAAAGAAAATCAACTTCAGATCAACTTCCACCAAGGCTGCTAATTCTAGGTTCTACGCTGATTTAGAAAGCATCCTCGATGTTACCTTTGGAAGCGTTGGACCAACTACAAGGAGCAAGGAAAGCTCCTTAGGACAACAAGCACTGCAAGTGCCGTCCGAATCAATCCCTGTTTTTGGATCTTTATCCTCAAAAGGAGCAAGATCTTCCACAAACACACCCGAAGGAGGAAGCGATGTTGCTGAAAATATTAAGAAAACTCTCGCTCTGCTTGACCTCTCCGTATCCAAGAACTCTGACTTTGAAGGAAGATGATGATGCTTCAACTGATGGATCCTCCTCACTTACACCGCACAACATGAGCCATTCGATAATCAATCTGTCTGACAATCCATGCTACTCCCCATCATCTACAACAATCATGCAAGCCATGGTGACGAACACTTCATCTGTGGAAAAAAGTTGGCAAACTTGATGGAAGCAATTGCTGCCTTGACCAAGTGCCTGCAAAATCAAGATGCTAGAATTTGCAAGGTAATAGATAGAGTGGGAATCTTGATGGAAGAAGAATCCACCCATGCACCTGGCAAGCTCCCAGAAGTTCCAGAGATTTGTTCTCCCCCAAGACGAGTAGCATCCGCTAAGGCTATCCCTATCTCATCTGAAGGGATGATTCCCATCGATCAACTGAAGGAGTTCACTAAAGGAACTATTAAGAATAAGTATGAAGTTGCTGCCAACTCCTCTCTTACATACGCAAAGTCGTACACTACAAGGATCGATATGTTGAAGATGCATGATGGCTATCAACCTCCAAAATTTCAACAGTTTGATGGTAAAGTGTCACGACCCAGATTTTCCACCCTCGGGAGTCGTGATGGCGCCTACTCGTAGAAGCTAGGCAAGCCACTAAACATAGAAAATTTCTAACTCTTTCATTTTTAACCCTTTTTAACAATCTAAATTAACAAGTATCCAACATTTAGATATTAATGATAAATTAAATCGAGTGGAAGACTTAATCTAATATAATAACAAGGCCAGTACGATAATGACAACACACATCTCTACCCAAAATTCGGTGTCACAATATCACGGACGGACTAAGATTACTACAACAAATGTCTGAAATAAATACAATATGTCTCGAAATCTAATGAAAACAGAGTACATAATAAAGTAGAAGAGAATGCCGGGCCTGCGGATGCCTTCAGGACTTCCTCGGGATCTCTGGTTGGACTGAAGGCAGGCTCCCCAAGTGCTACTATCCAAAAGCTGCTCCAGAATCTGCACATAGTGCAGAGTGTAGCATCAGCACAACCGACCCCATGTGCTGGTAAGTGCCTGGCCTAATCCCGGCGAGGTAGTGACGAGGCTAGGACATGACTCTAGATAAACCTGTGCAGTTATATAATATACAATGGAAAATAAATAGGTATAAACAATTAACATGGGAGGGGTACATGCTACGGGGAAAATATCTAATCCAGCAGAAACTTAAGAGAAACATGAGAGAACAATTCAAGATTTACAACAAAACCATAATAACACTGTTGCGGTGAGCAACCCGATCCCTATCATTTAACACTGTTGCGGCGTGCAACCCGATCCATTTATATCACTATTGCAGCTTGCAACCCGATCCAATATAACATTGTTGTGGCGTGCAACCCAATCCAACATAACATTGTTGCGGCGTGCAACCCATTCCATATATAGTATTGTTGCGGCGTGCAACCAGATCCAATATAACATTGTTGCAGTGTGCAACCCGTTCCATATATAGTATTGTTGCAGCGTGCAACCCGATCCAATATGACATTTATATACCTTTAGCAACAACCATACCAAGAGTTCCGACAAGGAATCAACAATAAGCTACACTATCCCGGCAAGGGATTCGACATTTAAAGTAAATACGTCCCAGCAAGGGAGAAACAACTATAACCAATCTTAACCCAATTTCTAATAATCTTAGCTAACACAATTACTCAGCCATAAGTAATTTTCATGAAAACAAACTTAATCTTTGCTCAATATCGAGAATCATCAATTAAAGCATCCGTAGTACTATTTAAGAACACAAAATAAATTGCAATTTAAGACTCACGATCATGCTCGACACCAACGTATAGATACTGGTCACCATGCCTAAACGTCGTACTCAACAAGAAGCAAATAGCAAATAGGATACAACTCCTAATCCCTCAAGCTAAGGTTAGACCGAACACTTACCCCGAACTTCCACTGTCAACTCAAGCCTCAAACACTGCCTTTCCTTTTGAATTTGACTCCAAATCAATTGTATCTAGACATAATCGACTTAATAAAATCAATAAACGCTAAATAATCCAATTCCAATGCTTAATTATAGCTTTCCCATCATTCTTCCCAAAAAGTCAAAAATTGACACCGGGTCCACTTGGTCAAAACATGAGGTTCGGACCAAAATCCGATCACCCATTCACCCACGAGCCCGAATATATATTTTTCTTTGAAATCCGATCCCAAAACGAGGTCAAATTCTCAAATAATCAAAAAGATCTAACTCCACCCAAATCCCTAATTTTCTACCCTTAATTTCATGTTTTAGGCCTAGAAATCTAGTGGGTGTTGATAAAAATGGAAGAAAACGAGCTTAGGATTACATACCTATGAAGCTATGGTGAAGTTCCTCTTCAAAAATTGCCCAAGAGGTGTGGAGAAGATGAAGTTTATGAAAAATGGTGGAACTCCCATAATACATTTTGTTTTTGGAACTTAATATAATTGGGCGAATTTGCTCTATGCGGTCGCGACAGGCTCATCGCGTTCGCGATGAGCTAGGCCTGAGAGACCTTTGTGTTCGCGAAAATGGGCTCGCGTTCACGGAGAACTAACTCCTCGAGCCTTCGCGTTCACGTAGGTATAATACCCCCCTGCCCAGGCTCATAAGTCATCGCGTTCGCGTATGCTGGGTCGCGTTTGCGAAGGGTATCCCCCTTAGCCTCGCATTCACAAAGAAGAAATTTGACCCCTGGGAGATTTTCCTTACGCGTTCGCGATTGTGCCCACACGAACGCGAAGAGAAAAATCCCTGGGCACTGAACAACAAAAACCTGCAACTTTTATGAGTTCAAAAACCTTCCGAAACACACCCGAGCCCTCGAGGCTCCAAACCAAACATACATACTAACTCAAAAACATCATATGAACTTATCTGTGCGATCAAATTGGCAAATTAACCCCTTAAACAACGAATTAAACCTCAAAATCAAATGAAATATTTCAAAACTTCTTAAAACATCAAATTTTGCATTTAAGGTCCGAATCACGTGAAACGGATTCCATTTCTTACCAAACTTCATAGACTTATCTTAAATCACATATAAGACATGTACCGGACATCGAAACTGTGACGACCCGACCAGTCGTCTCATGAGTTACAGCTCCTTTTTCCCTTATTTTAACTTCTTTACGCTTCGTTATCTGTGTTTTATGTGATCGGGTTGATTAGTTCGAGTTCGGAGAGGATTTGGTAAGAAATGAGATACTTAGTCTCTTAAAAGAAGGCTTAAGTGGAAAAAGTCAATCGAATGTTGACTTATGTGCTAGAAGGTTCAGAAGTGAGTTCTGATAGTTCGGTTAGCTTCGGGAGGTGATTTGTGACTTAGGAGCGCGATCGGAATGGGTTTTGGAGTTGTAGAGAAGATTTAGGGTTAAATTGGCGAAGTTGATATTTTGGCGGTTTCGGTTGATAGGCGAGATTTTGATATAGGGGTCAGAATGGAATTCCGAGAGTGACAGTAGCTTCGTTGTGTCATTTGGGATGTGTGTGCAAAATTTTAGGTCATTCGGACAAAATTTGATAGACTTTTTGATCGAAAGCATAAATTTAAGAGTTCTTGGAGTTCTTAGGCTTGAATCCCCTGTTAAATTAGTGATTTGATGTTGTTGTGAGCATCCCGAGGTTTTGAACAAGTTTGAACGATGTCATGGGATGTGTTGGTGCAATTAGTTTGGAATTCCAGGAGTTCCGGGTAGGTTCTGGGATGTTTTAGGCCAAAATCATAGCTGTAGTAGGTCCAGAAGGGTTGCAGGCCTCGGAACCCACCCACGCGGACCGCACAAAAGGAAGTGCGACCGCGATAAGTGTTGTGCGGACCGCATAAAATGAAGTGCGGCCGCGGTGGTTTTGTGCAGGCCGCGATGGTTTTGTGCGTACCGCGGTGCTTTTGTGCGGACCGCGGTGGTTCTGTGCGGACCGCGGAGGCTGAGATCTGAGGGGTACTCTATAAATACGAGGTTTTGGGTTTTATTTGATATTTTGACCTGCAGAGCTCGGATTTTGGCGATTTTTCGAAGGTTATTCAAGAAATTCATCGGGGCAAGTGTTTCTAACTCAGATTTGGCTAGAGCACATGAATATATCATTGAATTCATCATTTAATTCGTGATTTGGGATGGAATTTGGGAAGAAAATTGTGAAATCTTTCAAAAAATGTAAAATGATGATTTGAAGGACCAAATGGTATCGGAATTGGATAATTTTCAGATGGTTAGACTCGTGAGAGTATAAGGATTCGAGTTTTGTGAATTTTGTCAAATTTCGAGATAGGGGCACGGGGGTCGGGTTTGACCGAATTCTAGAATTTTGTGGTAATTCGATTGTTTTTGCTTGGGCTTTGTTCCCTTATCCTATTGTGATGTATTCGTTCTGATTTTGGATAGATTCGACGTGTGTGGAGACCGATTCGAGGGGAAAAGGGTCGCGAGATAGAGATTTAGCCGGTTCAAGGTGAGTAATGAATTAAATGATGTCCTCAGGGTTTGAAACCCCGGATTTGCACATCGTAGTGCTATATTGAGGTGAGACACGCGCTTGATGATGAGCGTGGGGTCATTTACTATTGGGGATTATGACTTGGTCCATCCCGAGTGATGCTTTTACTGCGTATTTTGGTTGAAACTTATTTGTTCTCATCAATGTTTGAACTGATTGCCATATTTGGGCTTCGTGCCAATTATTTGAACCCTCTAGGGAGTTTTATCACTATTTCCTCACTGTTTTGACTTACTACTTGAACTCAGTTGTACCGTTTTCCACTATTTTACAACTCAACCACTTTTTACTCGGTTTTGAAACTAAAATGATATATTAAATGATGTTTTGGGCTGAGAACTACTGTTTTACTAATGCCCGAGGGGCTTATATGATTTCTGGACTGAGTACGACCAAGGGCCAGATGTGAGGATACTATGGGATCGAGCTGCGCGCCGCAGCAGTATTATACTGATATTTATATAAGGCCGAGGGCCTAGATTTGATGCCACGAGATGACTTGATAATGCGCTTGGGCCGTAAGGGGGCCCTCCCGGAGTCTTCACACCCCCAGTGAGCGCCGTCGACGATAAATGTATGGATCGGGTTGCACGCCACAGAGGGTACTATAGGGTACCGTTCTATGTGTTGATTTTTCTTTATATGTCTGTCACTTAACTGCTTATTTGTTGTAGCATTTCCATATTTCGTTTCCATTGGTTTTTTGCTTTCATATTACTTGTTTAAAATGCCGCATTATAGATTTATCTGTGTTTCTCCGTGATTTCTTATTCTCAATCATTATTTATGCTTATTACTCACTGGGTCGGAATACTCACATTACTCCCTGCACCTTGCGTGCAGATCCAGGTGCATCTGAGGCTGAGTGAGGATTTTCAGTTGAGCAGCGCATATCCGGGAGCATCGAGGTAGTCGCATGGCGTCCGCAGCCCTGATCTCTCCTTCCTATTCTTTTGTTTTATCCGCATTCCCTAGATTGATATGTATTAGGGTGATAAACTGGTATTAGAGGCTCAAACTTGTGACACCGGATCTATACAGGCTATGTAGTAGTAGTTTTATCATTTGAAACTCCACCTATTTAACTCTGGTTTCAGACATTTAATATGGTATTTTGGTAATTTAACTGTGTTAGCTAATAATGAACTATATAAGAAATGGGTTGAGGTTGTTAATTGGTCAGGCTTGCTTGGCAGTGTGTTGGGCGCCATCACGACCGGGGTTGGGGTCGTGACAAGAACTAAAATACGGGTCCGATACCAACTAGTTCTAATCAAAATTCATTTCCAAATCCATTAAACAATTTCAAAAAATAATTTTCTTTAAAAATTTATTTCTCGGGCTTGGGACCTCGAAATTCGATTCCGAGCATACGCCCAAGTCCCATATTTTCCTACGGATCCTCCGGGACCGTCAAATCAAGTGTCAGAGTCCGGGTCCGTTTACCCAAAACGTTGACCAAAGTCAAATTAATTCATTTTATAGTCAGAATTTATCATTTTTCATAGATTTCACATATAAGCTTTCCGACTATGCGCCCGGACTGCGCATGCAAATCGAGGCGATGATAAAAGAGGTTTTTAAGGCCTCGGAATGCATAATTCAATTTAAAAACAAGTGTCATCACTTAAAGGCAATCCAAAGCAACATGTGGCGCACTTTGTTGTGACGTGCAATAGTGTTGGGACTTATGGAGATTACCTCGTCAAGCAGTTTGTCCCCTCGCTAAAAGAAAGTGATTTTGATTGGTATACAGACCTCGAGGCGGGATATATTGATAGTTGGGATCGACTAGAGCAAGAGTTCCTCAATCGCTTTTATAGCACAAGGCGTACTGTGAGCATGGTGGAAATTATAAATACTCGTCAATGGAAGGGTGAACCAATTATCGACTTTATCAATCATTGGAGGAATGCAAGCCTCAAATGTAAAGACAGGCTTAGTGAAGCTTTTGGCATAGAGATGTGCATCCAAGGCATGCATTGGGGATTGCGCTACATCTTGCAAGGTCTCAAGCCTAGCACATTTGAAGAATTTGCAACTCGTGCCCATGACATAGAATTGAGCATGGCCTCCGCTGGAAGTGAAAGGTTGCCCATCTATGAACCTCGTAAAGGGAACGACAAGCAAGAAGTCAGGAAGTGGGGCAAGTTAGTACCCAACTCTGAAAGCAAAGAAGCTATGAATGTTAACACATCACTTGTGAAGTTCACGACGGAGGTGAGCAAGGAGAAGAGTATGAAATCCACTTCTTTTCAAGATAATCCAAGTCGAAAGTTGACTCTAAAAGAAATGAAATAGAGAGAGTACCCATTTTTGGATTCTGATGTGACATCCATTTTTGAAGAACTCCTCGATTAAATCTCATTGAGCTTCCGGAGACGAAGCGGCCAAATGAAGCTGGGAAAACTGATGACCCAAATTACTATAAATATCATGGACTTGTGAGCCACCCTCTGGAGAAGTGCTTTATATTCAAGGACAAAGTTATAGACTTGGCTCGTGAAAAGAAGATCGTGCTTGAACATCACTTGTGAAGTTCACGACGGAGGTGAGCAAGGAGAAGAGTATGAAATCCACTTCTTTTCAAGATAATCCAAGTCGAAAGTTGACTCTAAAAGAAATGAAATAGAGAGAGTACCCATTTTTGGATTCTGATGTGACATCCATTTTTGAAGAACTCCTCGATTAAATCTCATTGAGCTTCCGGAGACGAAGCGGCCAAATGAAGCTGGGAAAACTGATGACCCAAATTACTATAAATATCATGGACTTGTGAGCCACCCTCTGGAGAAGTGCTTTATATTCAAGGACAAAGTTATAGACTTGGCTCGTGAAAAGAAGATAGTGCTTGAAGATGAGAAAGCAAGCACAAACCAAGTCTCTATCATATTTGGCTCATTCAGTCCAAATGAATTATGTAGCTTTAAAGAAAGTAAAGATGAAGAATTACTGGAGAACAACAAAGTTGAAGACGATCAACCTGATGATAATGAAGGTTGGACGTTGGTGACTCGTCATAGGCGCCACAAAAGGAGCCCATGAAAAGGATCAATGGAAAAACCAACAAGGAAATGGTGGTGAAAAGACCGAGGAGGTGGAATATAGTTAAGTATTTAAAGAAAGCAAAAGTGGAGGTGTACCACCCTCAAAAGTCCAGTGACCTTGGAGGAGTTTTTACCAAGTTGGTTCCGTACGAAGGTTTTTCGTGGGGGTGTTGATGCCTCTTGTTGCCATGCTGCCAGAGGGAAAGAAAAGAGTGATGACCTACCATTGGCACCATCTTCAGAAAATCTCATCGAGTCCAATCCTCAAGAAGTTAATGCTTGTGACGAAAAAGTTACGTTCACAAATGACGATCTTCTACTGGGTGACACTCTTCACAACCGCCCATTATACCTGGTTGGCTATATGCACGATGAAAGAGTAAATCAAATTTTGGTTGACGGAGGATCCTCAGTGAACATCTTTCTAGTTCGCACTGTGAAAGAACTCGGCATTCCCATGAGCAAACTCTCGAAAAGTTGTGTGATGATTCAAGGATTCAACCAAGGGGGCAAAGATCCATAGGCGCGATCAGGTTAGGAATCACCATTGAAGATATGTAATCAAGTGCATGGTTGCATGTGATCAATGCAAAGACTTCATACAACGCCTTGCTTGGAAGGCTTTGGATATGTGAGAATAAAGTAGTTCCCTCTACCTACCATCATTGTTTAAAATATTACGAGGGTGAAGTCGAGAAGAAGATAGTTGCTAATGATGAGCCATTCACCGAGGCTGAGTCACACTTCGCCGATGCAAAGTTATACTCAAAGAACAGGTTTCTAAAGGAGCTAAAAGTTAATGATGTCGTGAAAAGCAAGAATGACGAGCCCACAAGTAAAAGAGCTGAGGTGACTGCTGGTAGAGTCAAAGTTACAACCTAACTGAATAAATGTTATAGAGGGGATATTGCATGTTATGGCAAAAAAGTAATCCATGCACTTCAATATGTCCCTTAAAGGAAGAAAGATGAAGGTGAATCATCTAATCTCCAAACTAACATGATAAAGGATTTAACTCTTCCGGTAAAATGAATTGAGGCAATAAAGTTATCCTCAAAGCCACTTGCAGGGTTTGTGGCCCAAAATCGTTCACAAAATGTGGCACCCCTACAAAGCGAGCAGATGAAGGTTTTGATCCTAACGCTTACAGGCTATTTGCAAAAGCTAGATACAATCCCAATGAGCCATCAAAGTTAGGGAAGATCCCATCAGAAGCTGCAAAAAGGCAACCATGTGAAGGTTTGGGATACAAGCAACCGTCACCAATGTGCATCTACATAAGAAGGGCGAGCGACAATTGTATCACTGTAGAAGATAAATCTGCCACTTCTAACAAGCCTTTTATCTTTGGTCGACTTGGAAAATCAACTGTGAGGACTTCCTTGTTTGAGAGATTGGGTCCATTAAAGAAAGGTAATAAGTTCCAGAGAAATTATTGAAATACAAGAACACCCACTTCTCCAAAAATTTAGAAGATCTCTAAGGATTTTCAAAGTCTAGTTCCTTCTAGAATGAGGAGACAAACAAAAGTCGTGGTTTCGTGTGATGAGGGACTAAAGGTGAAGCCATACAATGTGGTCTACACTAAAGAACGTGATGAAGACGAAGAAAGTGTGGGTTCTTCATATCATGTTACTACACAAGGCGAGCACGGTGTTTCATCTCTAATGGAGGGTGACGAGAAATTGGAGGATGTTTCACTGTGTTATCACATTTCCTTCAACGATGGGGACCTTCAAGAAGATGAAGATGCGATAGATACTCCCCCGTAACTTGATCGTTTGATAAAGGCAACAATTGATGTCTTAAAAGAAGTTAACCTTGGCACAGATGAAGAACCAAGGCCCGTATACCTAAGTGCTTTACTAGCAATCAATGAAGAAAGCACTTATATCGAGTTATTCAAGGAGTTCAAGGAAGTCTTTGCTTGGAGTTACAAAGAGATGCCTGGATTGAACCCTAAAGTAGTAGTTCATCACCTTGCAGTCAAGAATGGCGCTCGTCCTGTTAAGCAAGCCCAAGCCGTTTTAGGCCGGACTTGGTTCACTTGATCGAAAGTGAAGTTAACAAACTCATTGAAGCTGTCTTTATTCGCGAAGTTAAATATCAACATGGGTCTCAAGTATTGTCCCTGTAAGAAAGAAGAATTGCCAAGATTCTGGTGTGCGTTGACTTCAGAGATCTCAACAATGTGCGTCCCAAAGATGAATTCCCGCTTCCTATTCTAGAGCTGATGATCGATGCTACTATTGGTTATAAGGAAATGTCTTTCATGGACGGTTGGTCGGGCTATAACCAAATTCGCATGGCACCAAAAGATGAAGAGCTTACTGCCTTCTGCACCCCCAAGGGTGTTTATCGCTACAAGGTAATGTCTTTTGTCTTGAAGAACACTGGTGCTACTTACCAAAGGGCTATGCAGAATATCTTTGATGACTTTTTCTACAAAAATGTCGAATTCTATGTAGATGACTTGGTGGTAAAATCGAGAAAGAGGGGCGACCACTTGAAAGACCTGAGGATGGTGTTTGAATTGCTTCGGAGGTACCAATTTAGGAGAAATCCATTGAAATGTGCCTTCGCGATATTCATGAATGTAAAAGTCTGCAAGGAAAGCTAGCATACGTTAAGAGATTTTTCTCAAACCTAGCTGGGAGGTGCCAACCATTCAGTCGCCTCATGAAGAAAGGTGTTCCTTTCAAGTAAGACCAAGCTTGCAGCAATGCCTTTGAAAGTATTAAACTTACTTGATGAAGCCTCCAATTTTGGCAGCCCCTATACCTGGAAAGCCGTTGATACTATACATTTCAGCACAAGAAAGGTCTGGTGGAGCATTGTTGGTCCAAGAAAATAGTAAGGGGAAAGAAAACTCCCTTTACTACTTGAGCAGGATGATGTCACCAAATGAGCTGAATTATTCGCCAATCGAAAAGTTATGTTTTGCGCTAGTCTTCTCAATTCAAAAGTTGACCACTACTTTTAAGCTCATGTCGTTTGCCTTGTTTCTAGGTCAAATCTCATCAAGTTTGTAATGTCAAAACTAGTCATTAGCAATCAACTAGCAAGATGATACCTCCAATTTCGACAATTCGAGATTGTGTACATTCCTAAATAGGATGTAAAAAGACAAGCATTGGCAGACTTCTTGGCAAATCACCCGATACCTAATGATTAGGAACTAACTGTTGAACTACCTGACGAAGATGCAATGTTTGTTGAAGTACAACCTCCATGGAAGATGTACTTTAATGGTGTTGCACATTGCGGAGGAGTTGGTGTTGGCGTAGTATTTGTCACTTCTCAAAGGGAAGTTCTGCCCTACTTCTTCACTTTGACAACTCTGTTCCAAAAATGTTTTTGAGTATCAAGCATTAATACTTGGGCTTGAAATGGTTGTAGATATAAAGAAGTTACAATTGCAAGTCTTTGGTAATTCCCAGTTAGTGGTCAATCAACTTTTAGGTAGTTACAAAGTTAAGAAACCTGAACTATGCCTTTATCATACTTATGCTAAGAAATTGATGAGATGGCTTGGTAATATGACTATTCAACATGTGCCTAGGAAAGAAAACAAGAAGGTTGATGCTTTAGCTGCCCTAGATTCAACGTTAACCCTGCCAGATCAAGCGCAAGTTACTATCTGTCAAAAATGGGTAGTACCGCCGTCAAATGAGGGTGAAATTGAAGAAAATAAACTCAAGCATCTTGTCACTGTTTCTGAAACTAAGAAGGAAGAATAGCGACAACCCATTATCGATTACTTGAGCTATGAGATACTTCCAGGAAATTCGAGGAGACGGACTGAAATCCGTTGTCGTGCACCACGCTTCCTTTACTACAAAGATACCCTATACAGAATATCATTTGATGGAGTACTCTTCGATGCTTAGGGGAGGATAACAAGCACGCCAAGCTTTGCAAGAAGTACATTTTGGGGTATGTGGATCACATCATTCTGGACAAAAGCTCCATTTTCATATAAAAAGGATGAGATATTATTGGCCAACGATGGTAAAAGATTGCTTGGACTACGCTCGAAGATGCAAGGCTTGCCAATTCCATGCAAATTTTATCCATCAGCCTCTCGAAGTGTTGCACCCGACTGTTGCATCCTGGCCATTTGACGCTTGGGGACTGGATATTGTTGGAACACTGCCAAAATCCTCTGGTGGGCATTTATACATCTTGGTTGCAACTGACTACTTCTCAAAATGGGCCGAAGTTGTTGCTCTTAAGAAGGTAAAGAAGGAAAATATTGCAAGTTTCATTCGAGTAAACATAATTTATCGCTTTGGCATTCCTCGTTACATAATAACGGATAATGGCAAGCCATTCGACAATAGGCTGATGAACAAGATTTGTGAACTCTTTGGCTTCAAGCAATGTAACTCTTCTATGTACAATGTTGCCGCCAATGGTCTAGCCGAGGCATTCAACAAGACTCTATGCAACTTGTTAAAGAAAGTCGTCTCCAAATGCAAACGAGATTGGCATGACCGTATGGAAGAAGCTCTGTGGGCATATGTGAATAACTAATTTTTGACCACACCCAAATTCTATACTATTTTAGTGTAAATATTTCTTTTATATCTAATATTAATATTTTAAACTTTTATCATACTCTTAATAGGTTTATTAAAAACTACAAAAATATTCACATATTTATAATACAAATTTTATTTCTATTTGTAAATAGAAAAATAAAATTAACAAAAATAATATTTGGTTTCATTTAATTAGAATTTTAATAAGTAAATTATGGTATCTTTTCTTAGTATTATTTAAAGTACATGTAAATATTTAATTTTCCTATATTATAAGAAATGTTGGTTAATCTTCTTATATTTATAATTTAATTTATCTTTTAAAATAAAAAACAAAAAAATTAATTAAAAAAAAAAAGAAGTTACGTTAAAAGAGATAAAGTTTGTTATCTCAAACTTTATCTCAAAATCTCATTTAACTAAGCTAACAAATCCCAACTTCCCCCCACCCCTCACGTCACTCTACACCAACCCACACACTCACGCCCCAACCCCCATATCCCCTCAATCCCATGATCATACACACGATCTTCCCCACTTCATTAGGTACTAGCTTTTGATCACTACTAATTAATTGAGAACTTGACAGACGAAAGGGGGTGGGAATTGAAGGATATTTAAGAGACAAGCTTAAGAGATAACAGGGGATTTTTTTTTAGATAAAAAGAAAGAATTGCACCCTTTCATTTGTAAAATATTTGGAAGGAGAAAGCATGGAGTTTAAATTTCAGTCGACGTTCGGGTTCCGTTTTCGCTCTAAGATTTCAGTCTTGATCGGGGTTCTTATCTCCTCTCGCTATTGTTTGTTGCTGGGATTTTCGTCACTATAAAATTATTTTGTAGGCTCCTCTCTTATATATTGAAGAAGCTTTGCTCTACAGGTTTTCTTCTATATTATCTATTCACCTTTTACTTGTTTTAAGGTTCCAGTTTTGCCTTTTGAAAAGTTATCTAGAGATGAATGAATTCTGTGCTGTTTGAAATATTTTAAGAGAAGGAACTCTTCTAAGTTTATTTTTTCTCCTCTATTTTTTTTCAGTTTTATTATTATGTATGAAGTGTGCTTATGACTCTCTCATTAGCGTTATTTTATATCTGTTTGACACCTTAGAATTGGGTTCATTTTGGATATTGAAATATGAATGCAAAAATTATTCCATGATTCAGTCCATTATTCAGGTTGCCTAATCTTGTTTCTTTGTAAATAGTTAGAATCACTACATATGCTCATATATATATATATATTAAATTGTTATGGATTAAAATTTTACAACGAATTGGCTGCACAAATTAGTAGGTTGCCCATTTTTTTCTTCTTCCTTTTATTTTTAAGTAAAGATGCATGTCAAAAGTTTTCATTAGTCTCCTTACAGATTCTTAGGTAATTAATTCATGTATTTGTTTGAAAGTTCATGTATTAGTATTAAAATGATATTTGAATTAGTTGTTAGACTAGATTTGGTGGTAAATTTGAAGTAACTCCATTGGCGTATCTTAAGGAATTTTCTTTAGTTTTTATGATAGGCCTTCAGTTGATTTTTCCATTTGACCTCCAAATGTGCATGTCAAGACAAGCTGGAGAATAATTTTTATCATTAATTATTTTATCTCTTTTTTTTCATTTACAATTGATAAATTGTTTTTAAAAAAAAAATTCTTTAGGACTGTTTATTTCCTGAGCATATTGATTATTTATATTCATTGCATATAACGCTAATAAATTGGCTTGTTTCATCAAATCAATACCATGTTTAAATATTTGTATTAAGCCTAGTATATCTTTTACACATAATGAAAACTAAATGAGAGGGCCATGGGGCTGCGTATTGATTCCAAAACCTTTCTGAGAAATAAATAATTAGAGAACAAATAATTATAAGGGTGCGAGATGAGCCACGAACTAATTCATGACTCGTCACAATATAAAAGAAAAACACATAAATAAATGTCTCGGGTATGAAAGAGACAAATAATTTGAATACTCTAAAAATGCTAGAAAAAATTTAGATGTACTTTGAATATTAGTCCATATGTTCATATCCAAACCTTGGATTGATATGCTTAAATAATGAAAGGATTATGTGCGCATTCCGCGTCTCGATGCCTTTATATTTAAAATAATTACGTTATAACCATGTGTACATTCTGTATCTTGGTTTAACATTTAATTTCAAAGAAGTACCTTGTGTGCGTTCTGCATCTTGGTGAACACAATTAATAAAATATAATAATTAATTAAGCGGTAATAAATAAACCATAATCAATAAAATACAAGGATAGCTAAAAGTTGATTAAGCCTTACATTAGTCAATAAAAGCGACCGTGTTAGAATTACGGGACTCGAGGGGTGCCTCACACCTTCCCCTCGATCAACAGAATTCCTTACTCAGCCTTTTGTTTTTGTAGACCATAAATTAAGAGTCAAACCTTCTTTTTGAAAGGGGATTCAAATAAAAGGTGACTTAGAACACCAAAACTCAATTCTAAGTGGCGACTCCAAATAATAAATAATTCCTTTTCAAAACGTCACTTTAATTGAAAAAACTTTTCTCACTCAACCACGTAATGGGTTTGCGTGGAACATAAAAAAGGTGTGACAGCATATAGGAAAACTCACAGCACGCCAACACAAGTGACCCCTTATGCACTCGTTTATGGAGTCGAAGCTGTCTTGCCACTAGAATGTCAAATACCTTCATTACGATTAGCTATTCAAGAAAGGATCACTGATGAAGAAAAGGCTGGACTTCGATTAGCAGAGTTGGAGGCTATTGATGAGAAGAGGTTGGAAGCTTAATAGAGTCTTGAATGTTATCGGGCTAGATTGTCTTGCGCCTTCAATAAAAGAGTTCGCCCAAGATCCTTCCAAGTAGGAGATCAAGTCCTTGTCATACGAAGACCCATTATTACTTCCCATAAACCTGTAGGGAAGTACACCTCAAAATGGTATGGGCCATATGTCATGCAAGAAGTTTATTCATGTGGGGCTTACAAGCTGGTTGATGCAGATGGCATGAGAATCGGCCCTATAAATGGTAACTTTTTGAAGAAGTATTGTCTTTGAAGTTGCAACGCTCCTTGACGCATGAGCCTAAACTGCATGTTTCTACATTTCTGGCCTGCATGAGTCTAAACTGTATACG
This sequence comes from Nicotiana tabacum, assembly GCF_000715075.1. Lineage (NCBI taxonomy): Eukaryota > Viridiplantae > Streptophyta > Magnoliopsida > Solanales > Solanaceae > Nicotiana > Nicotiana tabacum. The sequence continues at coordinate 33,110,272 of NC_134090.1, read as the reverse complement.
ACCCAAAAAAAAAGTCCACTAGGTTGAAAACCTCGAAAGAGGCGGCCTTGGAAAAAGTTAGGACATAAAAAATAAAAATAAAATAAGAAAATAAATTACCCCATTCTGAACTACAGTATGACTTTATCCTCTTCAGCGAGGTACGTAGGCATCTTAGAGTTTCATTCTGAGTTCAGTCGCATAAGTCCAAAAGATACATAATATCGTTGTCCAAATAAAGTATGATGAAAGTAATTCATTCAACCAACACTTGAAAATCGAGCTGAAATTTCATTCTTCTTTTGAAATTTGGATCTCATATGACTTAGAGGGGGCAAGCCTCCATGGTAAACCAGTGTCTTCAATGGGATGATTATAGTCTTTTTGGAGGCTACCAAGTATTTATGCTAAAGTCCGGGGGTTCACTATGTCTTCATGTTCGCTAAATCTTTAAGTGTGCCGGCCTTCAAGTTCTTCGGTCTTCAAGTCGAAATATTCAAGCCTCCAAGTCTTCAAGTTGAAATCTTCAAGTCTGTCAGTCTTTAAGTTGAGGTCCTCAAACTCGCCGGTCTTCAAGTTGAAACATTTAAGCCCTCAAAGTCATTAGGTTAAAGTGTCAAAGTCCGTCAAATCTTCAAGTCCATCAAATCTTTAAGTTTGTCGGTCTTCAAGTTCAAGTCTACAAAGCCCACCAAGTATTCACGTTGATGTCATCAAGTCCACCAACTCTTTGAGTTGAAGCTTTATAATTTTCTAATCTTAAAGTGGACATTTTAGTTCTTTTACACCTTAAGTTGGCTTCTTCACGGGTTTATCCTTAAAAGGAACTATAATTTTCCAATCTTAAGATGGACATGTTAGTCCCTTTGCACCTTAAGTTGGCCTCTTTGATGGGTTATCCTTAAAAGGAACTATAACTTTCCAATCTTAAGGTGGACATTTAAGTCCATTTGCACCTTAAGTTAACCTCTTTATGGATTTACTCTTCTATATGCTGCCATGGATTTGTCCTCCATATGATGTTGAGGATTTATCCATCTATTTGTTGTCATGGATTTGTACTTCGATATGTCGTATGAACCTTTGCGTCCTGAAATGACCTCCGATTTTTTGGGTAGGGGATGAGTATCCATCCCTTCACACCCTGAGAGTAATCTCTCCAATATTCAGGTCATCTTGAGAGTAATCTCTTCGATAGTCGGGTCGTCTTGAGAGTAATCTCTCCGATAGTCGGACCACATTGAGAGTAATCTCTTCGATAGTTGGGTCACCTTGAGAGTAATCTCTCCAATATTCGGGCCATCTTGAGAGTAATCTCTCCGATAGTCGGGCCATCTTGAGAGTAATCTCTCTGATAGTCAGGTCATCTTGAGAGTAATCTCTCCGATAATCGGGTCACCTTGAGAGTAATCTCTCCGATAGTTGGGCCACCTTGAGAGTAATCTCTCCGATAGTCGGGCCACCTTGAGGGTAATCTCTCCGATAGTCGGGTCACATTGAGAGTAATCTCTCCAATAATCGGGCTACATTGAGAGTAGTCTCTCCGATAGTCGGGCCACCTTGAGAATAATCTCTCCGATACTTGGGCCACCTTTAGAGTAATCTCTCTGATATTTGGGCCACCTCATGCATAGATAATCTCGTTAAACAAAAATATATCCTTCTCGTTTTACCAACAAAAAAAGGGTAAACAAAAGAACAATCAAAGAAAACATAGAAGAAAAAAAGTAAAAAAAATTACCAAAGCGGCTTGCAAGAACCAAAAGATTATTGCTCAATTGATGAAGTAGTATGGGGTTTATGAGAATGCAGCGCTCTGAGTCTATTTTCTATAAATCAAAACGGTTTTCAATTCTGACATTCCAACATCAAGATACAAACCTTTTTGTGAAGCCACGATAATCTGAAACTGTTGGCGAGTTAGAATATAGAGCCGACACCAAAATATCATCTAGAATGATCTTGAAAGTGTTTAATTCTGAATTTCGGATATGTTATAGATTTTGAACTTTAGTTTTTGATGAATCAAATGTTTTGTGATTCTGAGGTCCCTACATCAAGATATAAAACATTTGGTGAAGCAGTGATAATCTGAAACTGTTGGTGTGTTAGAATGTAGAGCCGACTTTAAAAAATCATCTAGAACGGTCCTGAAAGTGTTTACATCTGAATTTCAGATATGTTGTAGATATTGAACTCTAGTTTCTGATAAATCAAATGGTTTGCGATTTCGAGGTTCCTAAAACTTTTGGTGAAGTTACATAAATCTGAAAATATCAGCATGACAGAAATTAAGGCTAACTTCAAAAAATCACCTAGGGTGATCCGCGAAGATTCTAATTCAATTTCGGATATGTTCTAGAAATACAAGTCTAGCTTCTGTAGAATTAAACAGACCATGATTTGGACTTTTCTACAACAAGATATTAATTTTATACCACAAGTTATTGATGATAGGCTATAATTATGTATTTTAGTCGCTTACTATACTCTAATTTACTGCACTTTAATTGAGTTTGATCTTTAGTCGCTAGTGTTTGCACTAAATTGTATATTTTATGCCTTGTAGGAGTGATTCCGAGCTATATAGATATTATGAAGTGAATTCAAGTGATTTGGAGCTTTGAAGTCTGAGTAAAAGCCCAAGGAATTAAGTTGGGATCGTGTTCGGGGATCAACGGATGATAGTTAAGAACGAAACGAAGAATCGAGCCGGCATATGGTGCATTGTCTAGTAAAATAAGCATAACTTTTCACTCAGAACTTCGTTTGGGCTCCACAATATATCGTTGGAAAGCTATTCGAAAGGGCTACATTTTTATGTTTTGCATTTTTGTGAATTCCCATTACCGTGCCATACAGTGCGTCGCCCCATGCGGCGCACCTGTACAACTTTTACAGAGTGATTGTCCTATTTCACGCGGGAGAAGGTTTTTTCGTCTGGGCCTGGCCCTACTTGGTATAAATGTATATAAAAATGCTATTTTCAGGACTTTTGACACATCTGAGACCTAGGGAGACTATTTTGGAGAGGAGACGTGGGGGAACACACACCACGCTTGGAGGAGGCTTCTAACTAGTTTTTCTTCTCTTCTTTTCTCTTAATTTCATAGTTCATTAGTTCTAGAGTTTTGGGTGCTACATGAACGTTGTAGTTTGAAGCTTGAATTGTTCTTATTATTTTATCATATTGGTTTATTTATTCAATCCTGTGATTAATTATTTGATTGCTTGATCACCAATTGAATACTATTGATCACGCCCAACTATGCCTTATAAAAAGGACAAGCGATCATTACAAATATAATCTGAGTATTTAGCCCAGAGTCGAATTCCACAGGGAATTAACCTACCAATTACTCTTGTCATACTCACTGAATTCTTCGTAATCAACTTTCCAGATATTTTGAATAACAAATGGTGATATTTTTACTAACTATAACTGAATGAAAGTAAGTAAACTAAGAGCTAACTATGACTGGTTATAAACAAATAAGAGAAAGATCTAAGGTTGTGATTTCCCCTATTGATGGAATCCCTTCTTGTTATGTTTCGCATAGATTTGCCTAATCGTCTCTATCTATCATGAGCACTCTTATTACCGTAAATCTCTCCCGAGTAATTACGACAATTTACTAGATGCACTCTCCCGAGTTACGCTAGCTGGCTTTTATTACAGCTCAGTTAGATCGCACCCAAGGTTTCGTTATCCCTAATCCCACCTTTAAACCCTCAGTTATTGATTCATCATATACTTTGGGAGTGGTGTTGTTCAACAATTACATAAATATGCACTCTCTCTCGAGTAATACATACTAAATAGGTACAGCTAATTGAGGATCATATCAATTAACTATAACAAAAACGTAGTTGAACAAATAGAGATTAAACTGGGCAAACTATATTAACATAACACGAAGTTCATCCTTCAACAGGTTCCATCAAAACCCTAGACTAAGTAATTAGCTACTCATAGAAAAACAAGATAAAATCACAAAATATTCATAATTTGCAAATAAAGCTAACAAAGAGAAGATTGAAAAACTCTAATGGTTGCTTGATCTTCTCACACTTGTTCTTGCCTCCAATTTAGTCTAAAAATAAGGTTAACCTTTGCTTGGGCAAGTTTGTTGAGTTTATAAAGGGTTAGGATAAGTTTCCCCCGATTTACACTTTAGTCCCAAAATTTCTGGGCTATTACACAGTCGATCGCGACCGCAGTAGAACGCGGCGCGACCGCGGTGAAATGCAACCATTCTGCCTCAATCGTTTGGCCTACCACGTTCCAGCCACGGTCGCAGTGGCCTCTTGTCCAGTCCTCCTTTGCCTCTTTCTTGCGTATTTTTGTTTGGGTTCTTCTTGATTGGCCTTATATCCACATTATTGACTCCAAAATATTCCATAGTCTCTTTCTAACTTGGATTAGTTCCTACAAAGCAAACGAACACCAATTAGAGTATTTTAATATCATTTTGTATTTAAAACAACAGTAAAGTATGGTTCATTTAGAGTGCAAATCGCATCTATATAGCCTATTAGCAACACCCCATACTTAAACCATTGCTAGTCCTCTAGCAACAAACCACACTCTATAGGCCTTATCATCACAGGATACCTCCCTTACTCTTTATACCAAGAATATTTCACACGGGTAGACTACTTTAGCGCAACCTCCTTGCCTCAAGAGTGGACTCCTTTCTAGCCACGCAATACCTTTAAACAACTCTCCCACTCTCAATCAGAGGTCCAGACTTACCTTCCATTCATGAATCATGTGCCTACTCACTACAAAAGAGACTTATATCATTTACAAACCACACACTTAGGAACTCGAATGCAACATTTCACTCACCCTCAGAAACAAATTCTTATGCCACAAACAACACATCATAGGCTTGCCCGTAGTGTAATACTCAACTAATCAAGCTCATTCGGTCTAGAATCAAATACGACTTTATTTGGTTGTAATGTTGGCTACGGGACGGGTAGGCTACATATGGGTATAGTGACTACACCTCCCTAAGCACTCCACTACATTGTGTACTTTTAAGCTCTTAACTTTGTCACACCTTCCTTCCACCATTACATTATTGTGTTAACCCCTTTTTTTTCTTTCAACACACTTTTTCTTTTAATAGCTGCCACCAATTTGAGACTTCTCTCTCTCTCTCTCTCTCTCTCTCTCTCTCTCTCTCTCTCTCTCTCTTTTTTCTGGTGGCCTCTAATATTATTTATCAAACAGTGCACTTTTTCTTTTCATGTCCCCTCAATTCTACTTAACAGCCCGACCAACCACCCCACACTTCTATTTTTCCATATCCATTATGTTTTGGGTGCTTCTAAGAGGTGATAGGGTTTAACAAGATAAGTTATTTAAACTCGGGTTAGGCTTGTAATGTGGTTGCCAAGAAAACAGGTTTACATGCTCAACGGGGTTGACTAGGGCATATACAATTAGGTGCGACAAGCATACATAGAAAGGTTAAGCAAATAAACGCCTATATCACTTTCCAGACCAAACGAGGCTACCATTTCGCTTTGTACACACACAGGGCAAATTCTAGCCATTGAATGTTAACAAAGAATACAGGAAGCCTCTCTCACACATGGCACATGACTCAATTCAGTTAGGATCATCAGACACTCTGTCTTAAGTACTTGAAGCATTCAGGAGCACACAATTTAAGGCCTTCTTTAAGTCAACTAAAGAGCGTAAATGTCACACTAAAGCAGTCTTTATTCAAGGTACCATAGAGTTAAGGGTCCCTATTTTCATTTTTGTTTCTCGCCCAAGACTTCCTAAACTAAAAAAAACTAACTACACCCGGTTCAAATAGAAATCCTTGGAAAAGAACTGTGGTTTACAAAAAATCAAGGGGGAGTTGATACATTATCTAACAAACGAAAATCTTTTGTTTTTTTTTGTTGTTCGACTTAAATCACTCAAGAGACCCGTCAAGAGATGTACGTCTTCGGGCCAAGTCGACGTTAACTAACATAAACCAATATTACCAAACAAAAATAACACCATACAAATTTATACAATTATACAACAACAGCCATCCCCCACCCCACACATAAAGTTTTGGCATGTCCCCATGTCAACGAATATAAAGCAGAGTAAGGTAAGGGGACTTCCCTATACTCAATCCTCATCAGAGACGATGCTAGGATCGAGGTGACATGCTCGTCCTAGTGCCCGGAGCCGACCCATGATTTTTTTCTCAGACCTAGCATGTTGAGTAGTCAAATTGTCAACTCTAGTACCCACGTCAGTGACGAAGTGTGGAGGCCAGCCATTTCTTGCTCCAGGGCTGTCATGCAGGTACTTTGGCCGACCTGTGATGGGCCTACCTCATCAGCACTCGGCTGTGGTGGGGCGGCAGCATCCTCACTAGCATCATCATCATCATCAACCACCACTACCGGTTCTCTCCCAACTATGATTTTGCTAGCCCGGAATGGGGCTTTCAATGGCAACTTCCCATCTATTCTGGGATTTTCAGGAACTCGTGCAGCACGTCACAGCTTGGTAACCAGAGAGGGGAAGTAAAACCCGTTGAGTAATTCTGGGGAGCGAATGAACATCTCATTTTGAAGGAGCTTGGCCACATCAAAGTCATGGTGAGTCATAAAATAGTAGATAGCCGCTCCTTGTGGCCCATTGACATAAGTAGTGTTGCTGGAGGGCAGCAAACGACTGTTGATAATTGTGAGCCAACACTTAGCTTCCCAATTGAGGGACTGGGAGTTCAGTGTAATTCGGTGATTTATACATATTAGCTCCCTGTCAGCCATGCATATTGCTTCAAGGATCGGTGGCCACCAAACAGTAGGCGGTGATAAGCCTAGTAATGATCTCTCTCCCTAGTGAATACCGGCAGCCGGTACACTCGGCAGATAGCCTCAAGGGATGCATTCACCCGGGTGTTTCGTACTGTGACCACCCTATCAACATGCTTCGGGCAGTTTGCATAAAATTCCCTTACCATCATTACATTTGCCTCCTCCAGTTCATCAAAGAAGATGTCCAGCTAACACCTCCTCAACTCTGCAAAGATACTTGGGAACTCCGCTTGCAAGGCCTGCCGGTCAATATTAACTTCAAGTAGCAATTTCTTAGATACCTTACCATTAAACTTGTCCTCAGCTGCTTTGGAGACAAACCTAGCGCGGTTAAACTATTCCGCACTAGCTTGACCCCGAGTTCTAGAAGAACTGCCCGGTCCACTAGCGGAAGACCCTGTGGTACGTCTCTTCTTGGATTGATGCATTGTACCTGCCAAAAAATAAAGGTTCCTATAAGTGAGGGTTTGAATCGTGTGAATCCTGGGTGGTTACTCAAACTTCACCACCACATGGACATTGGCCATTACAACTCCATTGGGGCAATTTCACAAACACCTTGTGAGCATGGCCTCTAATCTAACACGTCTAGCCCTATGGAAGCATAAACTCTTCCCCCAAATCAACCATTCTCACTTCACCATTCCACCCCACCACAATGAACTTTACACAACATAACCACACTCTTATCTACAACATGTTTCACATAACCCACTAATAAGCAGAAAATAAAACCAAAACAAAATCTAATTATAAATACTACACACTTCCAACATGAAAATTGCAAAATAAAGAAGCACAAGAAGGGAGAGGAGAAGCTTGACATACCTGGGCTTGTAGAAATTGAGATTGATGGACGATGAAGTCTTGTAGAGGGGTGTGTGTGTGAGAGAGGAAGGATTTATGTCTTGGAGAGAAGAAGAAGGAGAAAGAGAGAGATATTGGGTTAGGGTTTATAGAGAGAGAATAATGGGGAAAGTGACGGTGGGCAGGTGTATTTTGGTGTTTAAGAGGAGAAGAAAAACAAATTTTAAAAAAAAACAAAAAAAAAACATGACTTACTAGGTGACAGACGCTTCGCAAATCACCGCGGTCGATCGAGATCCCACCGCGACCGCGGTGAGTGAAGGGGCGTGAAACAGAATGATCTTGTTTTACCGCGGTCGAGGTGGATCGAGAAATCCTAAGATAGAATAGTCGTCATTGATCGCGGTCGCACCACGGTCCCACCGTGTTCGCGGTCACAAGCATTTTTTATAAGGATGTTAGTTTCCTATACATCTAGTTCAACATCAAAAAAAGAAAAGAAAACAAAAGAAATCATGGGTTGTCTCCCACGTAACACCTGATTTAGCATCGCGACACGACTCAGATGAGCGCATTAAAGGCTTGCTCGACCTCTGAGGTTTAGTCAGATGGATCAATGATACTTCCTTGGATTTATCCATGCCCACATATAGTTTCAATATTTGCCCATTGACTCTAAATGTATGAGAGTCTTTCTCTGAGGCAATCTCTACGGCACCTGAAGGGAACACTTCGACCACTCGAAATGGTCCAGACCATCGGGACTTGATTTACCCGAAAATAGCCTTAATCTTGAGTTATAAAGCAACACCATGTCTCCGGGATTGAAATTTCACTCAAAAATATTCTTGTCGTGCAACCTCTTCATTCTTTCCTCGTACAATCTTGTGCTCTCAAAAGCAAGAAATCGGAACTCGTCTAGCTCATGCAATTCTGTGATTCTATTTGTTCCCGCAGCTCACATGTCCAGATTTAGCTGTTTCATTACCCACTAAGCTCTATGTTCTAGTTCCACTAGCAAGTGACAGGCCTTCCCGAATACCAACTTGTATGGTGACATACCAATTGGTGTTTTGAAAGTAGTTCTATAGGCCCAAAGTGCATCATCTAGATTTTTTGCCCAATCAGGTCTTGTGGCATTCATAGTCTTGGTTAGCACACTCTTTATCTCTCTATTAGATACTTCGACCTGTCCATTGGTCTGAGGATGATATGGTGTTGCCACCTTGTGGCGCACATCGTACTTTGCTAGCAATTTCTCGAAGGCTCGATTGCATAAGTGAGTGCATCTATTACTGATAATAGCTCTCGGGGTCCTAAAATGGGTGAATATATTCTTCTTTAAAAATCCCACCACCACCCTTGCATCATTGGTGGGAAGTGCTGCAGCTTCCACCTATTTGGACACGTAATATACGGCAACAAGTATGTACTTATTGCCAAAAGAGCTGACGAAGGGACCCATGAAGTCTATCCCTCATACATCAAACACTTCAACCTCTTGAATTGGGTTCATGGGCATCTCATGGTGACGGGAAATGTTCCCGGTTCACTGTCATTCATCACAGCCCTTCACCCATTGATGTGCATCCCTAAACACTATTGGCCAGTAGAACCCGGCTTCTAGTACTTTTGATTCTGTCCTGACTCCTCCAAAATGCCCGTCATATGCCGATGCATGACATGCTTGCAAAATAGAAGATTGTTCTATCTCGGGGACACACCTCAGGATCATATTGTCAACATATATTCAAAACAGATAAGGTTTATCCCAGTAATACATGTGGCAGTCACGATAAAACCTTTTCTTTTGCATAGAGGAAAGGTCATAGCAAACTATATCGCTTGCCAGGTAATTTGCAAAGTTTGCATACCATGGCACTTTCTCAAGGCTTGTAGCGAGTAGCTGCTCGTCTGGAAAGGTTACCAGAATATCCTCTACCTCAACTGAGTTTTCAGCTCCTTTAAGTCGTGATAGATGATCAGCGACTTGATTTTCTGTGACCTTACGGTCACGAATCACCTGGTTGAACTCTTGTAGTAATAGCACTTAATGAATCAGGCGCGGTTTGGACTCCTTCTTCTCAATCAAGTACCTGAGAGCTGCATGATCAGTATATACAATTACCTTAGAGCCAATCGGGTATGATCTGAACTTGTCGAATGCAAACACCATAGCCAACATCTCTTTTTCAGTCACAGTGTAGTTCAGCTGGGCTCCACTCAACGTTCTACTAGCATAGTAAATTGGGTGAATTAGCTTGTCTTTCCGCTGTCCCAGCACTACCCCCACTGCATAGTCATTGGTGTCACACATGAGTTTGAATGGTTTCTCCCAGTCGGGGGCAACAATCATGGGTGTTGTGACTAGCCTCTTTTTCAACTCCTCGAATGCTACCCTACAATCATCATAAAATAAGAAAAGGTGATATTTTTCTAATAACTTACAGAGAGGGTTGGCAATTTTTGAGAAGTCTTTTATGAATCTCCGGTAGAAACTAGCATGCCCGAGGAAACTCCTGATTGCCTTGACTGAAGTGGGGGTGGCAGCTTTGCTATCACGTCAACTTTAGAACGATCCACCTCGATTCCCTTGCTTGATACCCGGTGTCACAAGACTATGACCTCTTGTACCATGAAATGACATTTCTCCCAATTAAGTACTAGGTTAGTCTCAATACATCTTTTCAACACTCAGGTCAGATTTATAAGGCACTCGTCGAATGAGTTTCCCATCACTGAGAAATTATCCATGAATACCTCCATTATGTCTTCGACCATGTCAGTGAATATGACCATCATGCACCTTTGGAATGTGGCGGGTGCATTGCATAAGACAAAGGACATCCTCCGAAAAGCATAAATTCCATATGGGCATGTGAATGAGGTTTCTCTCTGTCCTCTGGTGCTAATGGAGATTTTATTGTACCTTGAGTACCCATCCAGAAAATAGAAGTGGGTCCTCCTTGGCAATCTGTCAATCATCTGATCAATGAAGGGAAGTGGGAAGTGGTCTTTCCGGGTGGCCAGATATAATTTCCTATAGTCCATACAAATTCTCTAGCCTGTGACGGTTCTTGTAGAGATCAGCTCATTGTTATCATTTTTGACCATCGTCATACCACCCTTCTTAGGAACACATTGCACCGGGCTAACCCAGTTGCTGTCAGAGATGGGGAAAATGATTCATGCATCCAACCACTTAATCACCTCTTTCTTCACCACTTCCTTCATGTTGGGGTTCAGCCTTCTTTGGTGCTCCCTGGAAGGTTTGTGCCCCTCTTCTAGCAGAATTATATGAATACAATATGTTGGGATAATCCCTTTAATGTTTGCCATGGTCCACCCAATAGCAGTCGTGCACACCTTGAGTACCTGCAAATGTTGTTGTGCCTGCACATCTAACAAACTAGATGAGATAATAATAGGTAATGTGGAGTTAGGTCCTATGAACTCATACCTGAGATGGACGGGCATTGGCTTCAACTCCAGCTTTGGTGGTTCTTCTACGGATGGTTTGGCTGGAGGAGTTTCTTTGTTTTATAAATGCAGGGGCTCGAATTCAAGTGTTCTATCCCAAAACCCTCTGCTCTTTAAAGCCAGCACCCATTCTGCCAAATCTTCCCCATTCACCTCATCTAAATTTACAAGACAAGTAGCAAGAGGGTCCTCAATAGTCAACGTCTCATCATCTGCTTCGATGATTACATCCACGGCATCAATAAGAGAGCAATTGGAGAATTCACTTGGTCGCCTCATAGATTTCTGCACATTGAATATTATCTCATCATCGTTCAACCTCATCTTGAGCTTCCTAGTTTCACAATCAATGAGAGCTCTCCCTATGGCCAAGAATGACCTTTCCAAAATTATGGGAATTTCTTCATCCACCTTTCAATCCAGAATCACAAAATCAGCAGGGAACACAAATTTCCCTACCTGAATCAACACGTCATCCAAGATACCAGAAGGTCTTTTCACGGTCATGTCAGCTAGCTGCAACAATATAGATGTGGGTCTAGCTCTTCCAATCCCCAACCTCTTGTAGATCGCCAGGGGCATAAGATTTATGCTAGACCCAAATCACAAAGTGCCTTGGCAAAAGCAAAGTTACCAATGGTGCAGGTGCATTAATCATTCATGTTATCCTTTTAATACTTAGCGGATAATTATATGGTTGTGTTTTATTAATTTGAAAATTTTCATATTTATCAAGATTTTTAACATTTATGTTAAAAATCATATAATGACATAAATGTTAACACAAATCCTTAGAATATGTTAACCACGGATACCACCGTGGAGAGACATTCGTATATGGTTGTGTTTCACCGCTAAGAGGTATAATTCATGTTATTCTTTGAATAGATATTCAAGTTAAAATCATCATCATGTTCTTTTTCCCATCTAAAAATCTTTTCCTTTTTAATAACTTCAGTTAAAGGAGAAGCAATGGTGCTAAAGTCTCTCATAAACCTCCTATAAAAACTAGCAAATCCATGAAAACCCCTAACTTCAGTTACACTCTTAGGTTTAGGCCATTCTTTTGTTGCTTTGATTTTCTCTTCATCAACCTCGACTCATTTAGAACTAACTACAAAACTCAAGAAAATCACACGATCCACATAAAAAGTACACTTTTTAAGATTAGCAAATAAAAATTGCTTTCTAAGAACTTCAAAAACTTGTTTTAGGTGTTCTACATGCTCTTCTAAAGTGTTAGAAAAGACCAAGATATCATCAAAGTACACCACAACAAATTTTACATGAAAATCCTTAAAAACATGATTTATTAATCTCTTGAAAGTGCTAGGTGCATTAGTCAAGCCAAAAGGCATAACTAACCACTCATAAAGCCCATATTTGGTCTTAAAAGCAGTTTTTCATTCATCTCCAGGATTCATTCGAATATGATGGTAACCACATTTTAGATCAATTTTAGAAAAGATTTTGGATCCATGTAATTGATCCAACATGTCATTAAGACGAGGAATAGGGTGGCGATACTTTACCGTAATCTTGTTGATTACTCTACAATCCACACACATCCTCCAAGTTCCATCCTTTTTTGGTACAAAAAGGACGGGAATAGGGCAAGGGCTCATGCTCTCTCTCACAAAGCCTTTCTCAAGCAACTCCTCAACTTGCTTTTGAACTCTGAACAAATTACAATCCCAAAATCGATGGTACAAGTCACAAGCCTCTCTAAGAGTAGTTATACAAAATAAATACATCACTGCTCCGAAACAAAAAGGAACAAATGAAAATAAGTACAAATGAAGGTGACTCTGAGGCCTGCAAACGCTGTAGCAGGTTTACCTTGAGTCTCCACTGCAATGACCCGCACAGCTACTACCGATCAAATACCTGGATCTGTACACAAAAATGTACAGAAGTGTAGTATGAGCACACCACCCCGGTGCCCAGTAAGTATCAAGACTAACCTCGGTGGGGTAGTGACGAGGAACAGTCTAGACACCTACTGGTCAAATAAATTGAACGGGATTTGATAATAAACTATCAATCTAAAAATGACATAGTAATATCAACAGCTGGGAAAGAGCGAACCACAATCAGTAGAAACAATAAAGAGAAGCACGGGTGGAAACGAAGATAACCAAATAAATTAACACCAACATATTTGGAACACAGACAAGTAAAGAAAAATGTACTCAAACAAGGAAGGTGATGCCAGCTCAATAACTCATATCGTTTCTGATGCAAAATTCCCAGCCATCTCAAAGATCGATGACTCATATCATAACCTCAATTACCAAACTTTTAGCACACCTGGCACCTTGTGTCCACCTATTTCTATCTCACTTTACACAACAACGTTCTCATATTACTCAGTCCGTAGGGTCTATAACCAATTCAATTTAAGGTGTTCAAGGAGTCTGATTTACATAACATAAGTGGAGTATAGCTTCTAACAAATTAAGAACTCAACAAAAAAAGATGAAGTTATTTTTTTGAAATCATTTAAATAGGGAAAGTATTGTTTTCAATTAAAGTGCAACATCGAATAAAATATTACCTATAACAAGAAACTTAATAATTATCTTATTAGAAATTTTATTTTTAAGTAAAATACAACCTCAGACGGTTTAAGGATAATTGAGTAACTAAATGAATTGAAAATGAAACAATTATTGAAATTTAAAGTATTGAAAAATATGTAAATAAATACGGCAGAGTATTGAAAACATGGTGGGGTTCCTTCACAAAGGATCACAGCGATAAAGTAATCTAAAAATTTAGAATACGTGAATTGGTAACAACAAATAAACATAGAAAACCGAAGGTGCACGACACCAAAATCCAATTACTAACAAGGATAAGAAAAACAAACACAGAATTTCACTTTCATTTCATATCTCGTTGCAGGCGTGCAACCCGATCCCATTTCTCATGAATCGTTGCAGGCGTGCAACCCGCTCCCATTTCATATATCTCGTTGTATGCGTGCAACCCGCTCCCATTTTATATATCTCATTGCAGGCGTGCAACCCGCTACCATTTCATATATCTCATTGCAGGCGTGCAACCTGATCCCATTTCATATATCTCATTGCAGGTGTGTAACCTGATCTCATTTCATATATCTCGTTGCAGGTGTGCAACCCGATCCCATTTCATATATCTCGTTGCAGGCGTGCAACCTGCTCCCATTTACAAATCATCATCAATCATAAAAAATCCCGGCAAGGGAACAAGAGTATAACGACAACATCTCGGCAAGGGAGATTATCATAAACAATAACATCCCGGCAAGGGAGACAATATCGTAAACAATAACATCCCAGCAAGGGAATAATAGTATAACAACAATATCCAGGCAAGGGAAACAATATGTACATAATAAGAGTCACGGAAAAACCAAGAAGCATGATAACCTCAACAAACAACAAGACATAATAAGCACGTGATAACTACACCGGTAACCACAACAATTAGACATGTAACATATTTGCATGAAGTCATAGAGGAACACACAATCAAGAAGTATCAAAACAATAAGGAAGCCAATCACTTCAATTAAGGCAATTAAGGGTTTATGTAATACGTAAGAATTAAAGGAGAGCTAACAACGTCATATGGAGCATATAGAGGCAATTTAAGCAATAAGAAAACCCAATCATAACGAGATACTTTCCACATAAGGACCTAAGAACCCTAGAGGCAAATTTTCCACAAATAAGTCTGAGCACACACTCGTCACCTCGCATGCATGGACTACAATTAGCATAAAAGACTCAATTACTAAGGGGAAGTCCCCCACACAAGGTTAGGCAAGATACTTACCTCAATCCGGCCAATTCAATACTCAATTTAGCTTTTCCTTTACCAATTCATCAATGCTCGACTCAATCTAGCCAAAAACGACTTGAATACATCTAACAATGCAAGAGAAAATAATTTCAATAAACAAAACTATGATTCTTATATAATTTACAAAAAGTCAACAAAATTCAACTCCCCGGGTCCCCATCTCGGAACCCAAAAAAATTTACAAAAATCGATTACCCATTCCGATACGAGTTCACCAATACAAAAATTATCCAATTATGATACCATTTGGTCTTTCAAATCATCATTTTACATTTTTGAAAGATTTCACAATTTTTCCCAAATTCCATCCCAAATCATGAATCAAATGATGAATTCAATGATAGATTTATGTATTCTAGCTAAATCCGAGTTAGAATCACTTGCCCCGATGAATTTCTTGAAAACCCTTCAAAAAATCGCCAAAATCGAGCTCTCTAGGTCAAAATATGAAATAAAACTCTAAACCTCATATTTATAGTGCACCTCCCAGATTTCCATCACTGCTAACTACACAAAAATCACCGCTGACCGCGATCCAGATCCATCACCGCTGACCGCGGAGAATGTGGACTGCAGCAATATGCTTTAGTATTTTAGCCACAACTTTCTCTACAGATGTCCAAATTGTGCTTTCTGTACCTTTATAGAAACTGAACACGAAGGGCTACAACTTTCGTTTTTGAATCATCTCAAAATTCCTTGTAAATCAAAATATATAACCTTCAGAAGTCGGACCAGCAGTCCTGCGGAACATCTTGATGTGCGGCCGCACTCCAAATTGTACGATCCGCACTGAGATCCACGAAATTTTAGTGCGGTCTGCACTCTACTCTGCGGTCCGAATATTTTTGGTGTGGTCTGCACTCCCAAAAGTGCAAGAACCATCTCAGAGTACTGAAATACCCGGACACGCTCAAAATTCACCCTGAAACTCATTCGGAGCCCCCGGAACCTCAACCAAATGTACCAACACATCCCATAACATCATACGATCTTATCCCCAATCTCAAATCACTTCAAACATTGATAAGACCACGAATCAGATGCCCAAACGCATGAAAATCACTATGAACTTCAAGAACCTCTAGAATTGCAACCAAGCGTCCGAACCATATCAAATCAACTCCAAACGACACCAAATTTTGCCGCAAGTCCCAAATGACATAACAGAGCTGTTCCAACTTTCGGAATTGCATTCCGACCTCGATAACATAAAAGTCAACTATGGGTCAATCCTCTCCATTTTCCAAACTTCAACTTTTCCAACTTTCACCAGAATGCCACAATTACCCTACGAGCCTCCCAACCCAAATTCGAACACACGCCCAAGTCCAAAATTATCATACGAAGCTACTGACATCATCCAAAACTCATTCCGGAGCCATTTACTCAAAAGTCAAATTCCGGTCCAATTCTCTCCGCTTAAACTTCCATAACTATATTCCTTATTTGCAATTCAACTCCGATTCATCCGAAAACTGAATCCAACCATGCACACAAGTCGATATACATAATGTGAAGCTGCTCTTGACCTCAAACTGCCGAATCAGACGCAATTGCTCAGAACGACCAGTCGGGTCATTACATCCTCCTCCACTTACACATACGTTCGTCCTCGAACGTGCCTGGAGTCATTCCAAAGCCATCGAACCACTGCATGAGCTACTCATATATACACCCGGGGGTGATTCCCCATCACCCAAACCATGCAAAACTGACAATGCCACTTAATTGAAGGTCTTATCTCCTCCTTAGTCCATAACCTTAGAATAGTACCCAAACCACAACATCTGAAATTCATCATAGGATCTGAATTTCACGTCATCACACTAAACACACCCAAACACGCTGAATCATGCCACAAATTCCAATCCAGAATACAATCACATACTGTTCCATGCAACTCACATACTCGAAGCAATAACCTCTTATCACCATAGCTGCTCAAATAACATCCTGGATGCCGGCAATATACTTCACATTGAATACAACCTTATTCCGGACTTCCACAACACTGCCCATGATAATGAAACATGCGGGAACTCATAGCTGCCTATAAAGTCAACAAGTCAAGAAACCCACTCGCCCGCCACGGCCATTACCCAAATCTTAGCAGAAACACCCACATACTTCCGAACACTCCTCACCCCGAATAGCATAGTACCACTCTCAGGTTTAAGAACCACATCTCGGCCAATACAAGCATTCCAACTAATGACTCATCACGGAAACACACAAATTCTCATACTACACAGCTCGTAAACCGAACCGGCAATAACTCAATTATGTAACACAAACAAAGAAAAGCAAAGTAGAAGAAATTCTAACATGTGTAAAATGTGCAACAACAAAAATATAGTTTTCATCAAATTGTTCCACAGAGGAAAAATAGAAGCCCAAATAAACACAAGGAAATGGTATCTCATATAACATCCTCTGCAGCGCGCAGCCCGCTCCCAAATACTTATCAAGCCAAGATGCTCGGGTCCACTGATCATATGAATACTGATATCAAGCACAGCATTGTGCACAAGTATAACTATGGGAACAATGAATAGAAGTAATAAAATAGGAGAGAAGCAAGCACATATAAGGTGCAATGAGCAAATCAACATCACGAGGGCTATCTAACCTGTATCGCCAAAAGGCCTAAACAGAATTACAATATGCGGAGGAAATAATCATACAACCTCACCGCCTAACAAAACATATAAGAGTAGCACATAATGTAGACTAGGAGCACAAACAGTATTCACTCTGCTTGATAACATAACCATAATGACAATTCATAGGAGCACACAAACTCGACCTGATACGAATTACATATTCTCGCTGATCTTCCAAATAGGCCCAACCAAATCCTGATCCTTTCTAATTAGGTAAATATTCTTCGAAAATCAACAGCAACCTATCGATAATACGTGCTATTAATTACCCCATTCTCAATATTTCTTCACAATCCACTAACAAGAAATAGCCCACATATGTGGATACCTAGTCCCAAAACCTCATAAATACTAAAAATTCCCTACCCGGACTCAACTATGCAGATTAAATGGTTGATACATCACTCACCTTCCATCATCCTATCTAAGCACCCATATAAGATTTCTGGCCACATAACAAAACATGAACCTCGAAAGCCTCAGAACCCAGTAATCACCGTGCTACCAGCCACGCACTGCAACGAAAACTCAAGGTCCTTTCCAAAAATGTACACTCTTCACATATGGTAGCCAATGACGCCAACACTTTGTTAGCTTCAGATACCGATTTAGGAGAAACCGCAACGTACCACATATTCTTTATGCCCATAGTGGACACCCAACTCAAGCTGAGTCGCACAAACCGTCCAATCTAAGAGTGCTGCCACAAATGCAAGTAGATAATTCCCATTCAAAGGGACCATTTACTTCCATTACTATGCTGACCCAACACTACTGAACTGACTCATTTCTTCGACAGTTGATATGCAATAATTCCCATCAAAGCCCCACATACAGATAACCCTATCATGAACCATGTAGCCCAGAAGCTCATAAACTACCACATTTCCTCTGAAGCACCCCGTCCTGCCGCACCCACGACGCCCACACTAAATAGACCTTCTGTAAATCTGAAGTTGTTCCTCCGACTCCCCTTGATGCTGGAATGTAGATCCATTAATAACGTAGAAATACTGTAAGGCCCATCATCATCTCGTCCAAGATCTCAGACCTTAGTCATATACAAATTTCGGGAACCTACCAATACCACACATACATATACCTCAGGCCGAAATTGACACAAGTCTGACTATGCAATCCGAATGCCACTGATGGACTCCTCCACTTGGCGCGAAGCCATAGAAAATAGTGTCTGATGATCCGCAGAGCTAACCTTCACAGCTCATACAACACAAATCACAAGGTACTCCAATACCGTCAACTATCCTCAATCAACACCCACCACGCTTCCGCTGCGCCTCCATGTAAACAACTGAATAGTCTCTTAATACCTTTGTATCTTCAGTCTGGACAACACGTCGAGGCAATGCCTGAGCATCCCTGACTCCTTCGTATCTCGTTTATAGCATTACAAACCACTGGTGCATGGCGAACGCTGATAGTGTAATATTATACACTAGTGGATGTAAAGGAACATAAGTTATATACTTCGAGCTGAATTAATATCACACGATAAGGAATGAAAGAAGGGGAATTTCCTAACAGTTCTGTAGCCTCTTGAAGATAAGTACAGACGTCTCCGTATCGATACGCAAGACTCTACTAAACCTGCTTGTGACTCATAGCACCCATGAACCTAGAGCTCCGATACCAACTTGTCACGACCCAAAAATCCCTCAGAAGGAGTCGTGATGGAACCTAGTCTCTAAACTAGGTAAGCCTAACATAAACTGAAATAACGTTGATATTTACTAAGTTTAAAATAATTTACTCTGAACAAATTACAATTCTCAAAATCGGTGGTACAAGTCATAAGCCTTTCTAAGAGTAGTTATACAAAATAAATACTTCATTGCTCCGAAACAAAAAGGAACAAATGGAAATAAGTACAAATGAAGGTGACTCTGAGGCCTGCGAACACTGTAGAAGGTTTACCTTGAGTCTCCACTACAATGATCCGCACAGCTACTACCGATCAAATACCTAGATCTATATATAAAAATGTACAGAAGTATAGTATGAGCACACCACGGCGGTGCCCAGTAAGTATCAAGACTAACCTCGGTGGGGTAGTGACGAGGAACAGTCCAGACACATACTGGTCAAATAAATTGAACAGAATTTGATAATAAACTATCAATCTAAAAATGACATAGTAATATCAACCGCAGGGAAAAAGCGAACTACAATCAGTAGAAATAATAAAGAGAAATACGGGTGAAAACGAAGATAACCAAATAAATTAACACCAACATAGCTGGAACACATACAAGTAAAGGAAAATGTATTCAAACAAGGAAGGCGATGCCAGCTCAATAACTCATATCGTTTCTGATGCAAAATTCCTAGCCATCTCAAAGATCGATGTCTCATATCATAACCTCAATTACCAAACTTTTAGCACACCCGGCACCTTGTGCCCACATATTTCTATCTCACTTTACGCAACAACTTTCTCATGTTACTCAATTCATAGTGTTTATAACCAATGCAATTTAAGGTGTTCAAGGAGTCTGATTTACATAACATAAGTGGAGTACAACTTCTAACTAATTAGGAACTCGGCAAGAAAAGATGAATTTATTTTTTTAAAATCATTTAAATAAAGAAAGTACCGCTTTCAATTAAAGTACAACATCGAGTGAAATATTACCTTTAATAAGAAATTTAATAATTATCTTAGTAGAAATTCTATTTTTAAGTAAAATACAATCTCAGACGGTTTAAGAAAATTTAATTGAGTAACTAAATGAATTGAAGATGAAACAATTAGTGAAATTTGAAATATTGAAAAATATATAAATAAATACGGCAGAGTATTGAAAACCTGGTTGGGTTCTTTCACAAAGGATCACAACGGTAAAGGAATCTGAATTGTTAGAACACTTGAATTGGTAACAACAAATAAACATAGCAAACCGAAGATGTACGGCACCAAAATCCAATTACTAACAAGGATAAGGAAAACAAACACAGAATTTCACTTTCATTTCATATCTCGTTGCAGGCGTGCAACCCGATCCCATTTCTCATGTCTCGTTGCAGGCATGCAACCCACTCCCATTTCATATATCTCGTTGCAGGGATCCAATTTACTAACAAGGATAAGGAAAACAAATGCAGAATTCACTTTCATTTCCCATCTAGTTGCAGGCATGTAACCCGATCTCATTTCATATATCTCATTGCAGGCGTGCAACCCGATCCCATTTCATATATCTCGTTGCAGGCGTGCAACCCGATCCCATTTCATATATCTTGTTGCAGGCGTGCAACCCGATCCCATTTCATATATCTCGTTGTAGGCGTGCAACTCCCTTCCATTTCACATATCTTGTTGCAGGCGTGCAACCCGCTCCCATTTACAAATCATCATCAATCATAAAAGAATCTCGGCAAGAGAACAAGAGTATAACAACAACATCCCGGCAAGGGAGACAATATCATAAACAATAACATCCCAGCAAGGGAGATAATATCATAAACAATAACATCCCGGCAAGGGAACAATAGTATAACAACAATATCCCGACAAGGAAAATAATATGTACATAATAAGAGTCACGGAAAAACCAAGAAGCACAATAGCCTCAACAAACAACAAAACATAATAAGCATGTGATAACTACACCGGTAACCACAACAATTGGACATGTAACATATTTGCAAGAAGTCATAGAGGACCTCACAATCAAGAAGTATCAAAACAATAAGGAAGGCAATCACTTCAATTAAGGCAATTAAGGGTCTATGTAACACGTAAGAATTAAAGGAGAGCTAACAACGTCATATGGAGCATATAGAGGCAATTTTAGCAATTAGGAAACCCAATCATAACAAGATACTTTCCACATAAGGACCTAAGAACCCTAGAGGCAAATTTTCCACAAATAAGTCCGAGCACACACTCATCACCTCGCATGCAAGGACTACAATTAGCATAGAAGAATCAATTCCTAAGGGGAAGTCCCCCACACAAGGTTAGGCAAGATACTTACCTCAATCCGGCCAATCCAATACTCAATTTAGCTTTTCCTTTACCAATTCATCAATGCTCGGCTTAATCTAGCCAAAAACGACTTGAATACATATAACAATGCAAGAGAAAATAATTCCAATTAACAAAACTATGATTCTTATACAATTTACAAAAAGTCAACAAAAGTCAACTCCCCGGGTCCACACCTCGGAACCCGACAAAATTTACAAAAATCGAATATCCATTCCGATACGAGTTCACCAATATAAACATTATCCAATTCTGATATCATTTGTTCCTTCAAATCATTATTTTACATTTTTGAAAGATTTTACAATTTTTTCCAAATTCCATCCCAAATCACGAATCAAATGATGAATTCAATGATAAATTCATGTATTATAGCTAAATCCGAGTTAGAATCACTTACCCTGATGAATTTCTTGAAAAACCTTCAAAATATCGCCAAGATTCGAATTCTCTAGGTCAAAATATGAAATAAAACTCCAAACCTCATATTTATAGAGCACCTCCCAGATTTTCATCACTGCTGACCGCACAAAAACCATCGCTGACCGCGGTTCAGGTCCATCACCACAGACTGCGGAGAATGTTGATTGCAGTTACATGCTTTAGTATTTTGACCATAACATTCCTTACATAAGTCTAAATTGTGATTTCTTTACCTTTCTGGAAACTAGACACGAAGTGCTACAATGTTCGTTTTTGAATCATCTCAAAATTCCTTGTAGATCAAAAGATATGACCTTCCAAAGTCTGACCAGCATTCTTGCAGAACATCTTGATGTGCGGCCGCACACCAAATTGTGCGGTCTGCACTGAGTTTCACGAAATTTTAGTGCGGTCCGCACTCTCCTCTGCGGTCTGCATATTTTTGGTGCGGTTCGCACTCCCAAAAGTGCCAGAACCATCTCATAGTACCGAAATGCCCGGACTCGCTCAAAATTCACTCCGAAACTCATTCGGGGCCCCCAGAACCTCAACCAAATGTACCAACACATCCCATAACATCATACGAACTTAGCCCCACTCTTAAATCACTTCAAACATTGCTAAGACCACGAATCAAACGCCCAAACGCATGAAAATCACTATGAACTTCAAGAACCTCTAGAATTGCAACCAAGTGTCTGAACCATATCAAATCAACTCCAAACGACACCAAATTTTGCAGGCAAGTCCCAAATGACATAATGGAGTTGTTCCAACTTTCGGAATTGCATTCCGACCTCGATAACATAAAAGTCAACTATGGGTCAATCCTCTCCATTTTCCAAACTTCAACTTTTCCAACTTTCACGAGAATGACACAAATTATCCTACGGGCCTCCAAACCCAAATTCAAACACACGCCCAAGTCCAAAATCACCATACGAAGCTATTGACATCATCCAAAACTCATTCCGGAGCCGTTTACTCAAAGTCAAATTCTAGTCCAATTCTCTCCTCTTAAACTTCCAGAACTATATTCCTTCTTTCCAATTCGAATCTGGTTCATCCGAAAACTGAATCCAACCATGCACACAAGTCGATTTACATAATGTGAAGCTACTCTTGACCTCAAACTGTCGAACCGGGCGCAATTTCTCAGAATACAACCTTATTTCGGACTTCCACAACACTGCCCATGATAAAGAAACATGCGGGAACTCATAGCCACCTATAAAGTCAACAAGTCAAGAAACCCTCTAGCCCGCCAGGGCCATTACCCAAATCTTAGCAGAAACACCCACATACTTCCAAACACTCCTCACCCCCAATACCATAGTACCACTCTTAGGTCTAAGAACCACATCTCGACCAATACAAGCATTCCAACTGATGACTCATCACGGAAACACACAAATTCTCACACTACACAGCCCGTACACCGAATCGGCAATAACTCAATTACGTGACACAAACAAAGAAAACCAAAGTAGAAGAATTTTCTAATAAGTGTAACATGTGCAACAATAAAAATATAGTTTTCATCAAATTGTTCCACAGAGGAAAAACAGAACCCCAAATAAACACAAGGAAATGGTATCTCATATAACATCCGCTGTGGCGCGCAACCCGCTCCCAAATACTTATCAAACCAGGATGCTCGGGTCCACTGATCATATGAATACTGATATCAAGCACAGCACTGTGCACAAGTATAATTGTGGGAACAATGAATAGAAGTAATAAAATAGGAGAGAAACAAGCACATATAAGGTGCAATGAGCAAATCAACATCACGAGGGCTATCTAACCTGTATCGCCATAAGGCCTGAACAGAATTACAATATGCGGGGAAAATAATCATACAACCTCACCGCCTAACAAAACATATAAGAGTAGCACATAATATAGACTAGGGGCGCAAACAGTATTCGCTCTACTTGATAACATAACCATAATGACAATTCATAAGAGCACACAAACTCGACCTGATACGAATTACATATTCTCGTTGATCTTCCAAATAGGCCCAAACCAAATCCTGATCCTTTCCAATTAGGTAAATATTCTTCGAAAATCAACAGCAACCTATCGATAATACATGCTATTAATTACCCCATTCTCAACATTTCTTCACAATCCACTAACAAGAAATAGCCCACATATGGGGACACCTAGTCCCAAAACCTCAGGAATACTAAAAATTCCATACCCTGGACTCAACTATGCAGATCAAATGGCTGATACATCACTCACCTTCCATCATCCTATCAAAGCACACATATAAGATTTCCGGCCACATAACAAAACATGAACCTTGAAAGCCTCAGAACCCAGTTATCACCGTGCTACCAGCCACGCACTGCAACGAAAACTCAAGGTTTTTTCCAAAAATGTACACTCTTCAAATATGGTAACCAATGACGCCAACACTCTATTAGCTTCAGATACCGATTTAGGAGAAACCGCAATGTACCACATATTTTTTATGCCCATAGTAGACACCCAACTCAAGCCGAGTCGCGCATTCCAATCCAAGAGTACTGCCACAAATGCAAGTAGATAACTCCCATTCAAAGGGACCATTTACTTCCATTACTATGCTGACCCAACATTATTGAACTGACTCATTTCTTCGACAGTTGATATGCAATAATTCCCATCAAAGCCCCACATACAGATAACCCTATCATGAACCATGTAGCCCAGAAGCTCATAAACTACCACATTTCCTCTGAAGCACCCCGTCCTGCCGTACCCACGACGCCCACACTAAATAGACCTTCTGTAAAACTGAAGTTGTTCCTCTAAATCCCCCTGATGTTGGAATGTAGATCCATTAATAACGTAGAAATACTGTAAGCCCCAGCATCATCTCGTCCAAGATCTCAGACCTTAGTCAAATACAAATTTCGGGAACCTACCAACACCACACATACATATACCTCAGGCCAAAATTGACGCAAGTCTGACTATGCAATCCGAATGCCACTGATGGACTCCTCCACTTGGGGCGAAGCCATAGAAAATAGTGTTTGATGATACGCAGAGCTAACCTTCACAGCTCATACAACACAAATCATAAGGTACTCTAATACCGTCAACTATCCTCAATCAACACCCACCACGCTTCCGTTGCGCCTCCATATAAACAACTGAATAGTTTCTTAATACCTCTGTATCTTCATTCTGGACAACACGTCGAGGCAATGCCTAAGCATCCATGACTCCTTCGTAGCTCATCTGTAGCATCACAAACCATTGGCGCATGGCGAACGCTGATAGTGTAATATTATACCCGAGTGGATGTAAAGGAACATAAGTTATATACTTCGAGCTGAATTAATATCACACGATAAGGAATGGAAGAAAGGGAATTTCCTAACAGTTCTGTAGCCTCTCGAAGATAAGTACAGACGTCTCCGTACCGATCCACAAGACTCTACTAAACCTGCTTGTGACTCATAGCACCCATGAACCTAGAGCTCTGATACCAACTTGTCACGACCCAAAAATCCCTCTGAATGAGTCGTGATGGCACCTAGTCTCTAAACTAGGTAAGCCTAAACTGAAATAACGTTGATATTTACTAACTTTAAATTAATTTACTCTGAATAAATTAGAATTCTCAAAACCGGTGGTACAAGTAACAAGCCTTTCTAAGAGTAGTTATACAAAATAAATACATCATTGCTCCGAAACAAAAAGGAACAAATGGAAATAAGTACAAATGAAGGTGACTCTGAGGATTGCGAACGTTGTAGCAGGTTTACATTGAGTCTCCCTGTAATGACCCCCACAGCTACTACCGATCAAATACCTGGATCTGTATATAAAAATTTATAGAAGTATAGTATGAGCACACCACGGCGGTGCCCAGTAAGTATCAAGACTAACCTCGGTGGGGTAGTGACGAGGAATAGTCCAAACACCTACTGGTCAAATAAATTGAACAGGATTTGATAATAAACTATCAATCTAAAAATGACATAGTAATATCAACAGCAGGGAAAGAGCGAACTACAATCAGTAGAAACAATAAAGAGAAATGCTGGTGGAAACGAAGATAACCAAATAAATTAACACCAACATAGCTGGAACACATATAAGTAAAGGAAAATGTACTCAAACAAGGAAGGCAATACCAGCTCAATAACTCATGTCGTTTCTGATGCAAAATTCCCAGCCATCTCAAAGATCGATGTCTCATATCATAACCTCAATTACCAAACTTTCAGCACACCCGGCACCTTGTGCCCACATATTTCTATCTCACTTTACACAACAATGTTCTCACGAAGTCATAGAGGACCTCACAATCAAGAAGTATCAAAACAATAAGGAAGCCAATCACTTCAATTAAGGCAATTAAGGGTCTATGTAATACGTAAGAATTAAAGGAGAGCTAACAACGTCATATGGAGCATATAGAGGCAATTTAAGCAATAAGAAAATCCAATCATAACGAGATACTTTCCACATAAGGACCTAAGAACCCTAGAGGCAAATTTTCCACAAATAAGTCTGAGCATACACTCGTCACCTCGCATGCATGGACTACAATTAGCATAAAAGACTCAATTACTAAGGGGAAGTCCCCCACACAAGGTTAGGCAAGATACTTACCTCAATCTGGCCAATTCAATACTCAATTTAGCTTTTCCTTTACCAATTCATCAATGCTCGGCTCAATCTAGCCAAAAACAACTTGAATACATCTAACAATGCAAGAGAAAATAATTCCAATTCACAAAACTATGATTCTTATATAATTTACAAAAAGTCAACAAAATTCAACTCCTCAGGTCCCCATCTCGGAACCCGACAAAATTTACAAAAATCGATTACCCATTCCGATACGAGTTCACCAATACAAAAATTATCCAATTATGATACCATTTGGTCTTTCAAATCATCATTTTACATTATTGAAAGATTTCACAATTTTTCCCAAATTCCATCCCAAATCATGAATCAAATGATGAATTCAATGATAGATTCATGAATTCTAGCTAAATCCGAGTTAGAATCACTTACCCCAATGAATTTCTTGAAAAACCTTTGAAAAATCGCCAAGATCCGAGTTCTCTAGGTCAAAATATAAAATAAAACTCTAAACCTCGTATTTATAGAGCGCCTCCCAAATTGTGCGGTCCGCACTGAGTTTCGCAAAATTTTAGTGCGGTCCTCACTCTCCTCTGTGGTCCGCATATTTTTGGTGCGGTCCGCACTCCCAAAAGTGCCAGAACTATCTCAGAGTACCGAAATGCCCGGACTCGCTCAAAATTCACCCCGAAACTCATTCGGGGAACCGGAACCTCAACCAAATGTACCAACACATCCCATAACATCTTACAAACTTAGCCCCACTCTCAAATCACTTCAAACATCGCTAAGACCACGAATCAGATGCCCAAATGCATGAGAATCACTATGAACTTCAAGAACCTCTAGAATTGCAACCAAGTATCTGAACCATATCAAATCAACTCCAAACAACACCAAATTTTGCAGGCAAGTCCCAAATGATATAACGGAGCTGTTCCAACTTTAGGAATTGCATTCCGACCTCGATAACATAAAATTCAACTATGGGTCAATCCTCTCCATTTTCCAAACTTCAACTTTTCCAACTTTCACCAGAATGCCACAAATTACCCTATGGGCCTTCAAACCCAAATTCGAACACACGCCCAAGTCCAAAATCACAATACGAAGCTATTGACATCATCCAAAACTCATTCCGGAGCCGTTTACTCAAAGTCAAATTCTAGTCCAATTCTCTCCACTTAAACTTCCAAAACTATATTCCTTATTTCCAATTCGACTATGGTTCATCCGAAAACTGAATCCAACCATGCACACAAGTCGATTTACATAATGTGAATCTACTCTTGACCTCAAACTAATGAACCGAGCGCTATTTCTCAGAATGACCAGTCGGGTCGTTACAAGTACTATCTGTAAAGTAAATAAAAATACATATAGGGCTATTGCTGAAATGATCATAGCCGGATTTACCGGTCAATTAAAGGGCTGTTGGGATAATTATCTCACCCATGACCTGAAGTTCCTATAATTTATCTCCTAAAGCACATTGGAAGCAATCCGGTCTACGTTGGTATCATAGCCATGTGAGTAAATAGTACTAAGTACTAAGTTTAACACTTACATTCTTAATGAATATCATTTGGAAGAAAACTACTATTAAAAACATGTCACGACCCATTTCCATAACAGATCGTGATGGCGCCCAACAC
This sequence comes from Nicotiana tabacum, assembly GCF_000715075.1. NCBI lineage: Eukaryota > Viridiplantae > Streptophyta > Magnoliopsida > Solanales > Solanaceae > Nicotiana > Nicotiana tabacum. The sequence goes on along the minus strand of NC_134090.1, from coordinate 33,081,953 downwards.
CGTTGTCAGGCAAGCCAACGCGGAAATATTAGTAAATTCTTATTTTACTTACCCAAAACAGTTACAACCTTTTCTTAACTTGCAATTAAAAACAGGTGATAATATGCAATACTCGATAATAATTATACAACCCAAAAGAAACGTCTACTCATGTGTGTGCCAAGACCTGGTGTCACAAGTTGTGGGCAACTAGTAGAATATACAAAAGAATAAATCCATCCTACTGTCCGAAATAGAATAGATAGCAAAAATAAGTAAAGAGAGACTCCATCAAGCTATTGAACGGCACAGGAAGGGACAGCTCACCGTGGAAGTCTCGGACTATGAATCAGGGGCGCGCACCGACTGATAGCCAGATGTACCTGCCTCAAATCCTATACAATTATGTAGAGAAGTGTAGTATGAGTATATAAACAATATGTAACCCGTAAGTATACCATCTAATCTCGAAGAAGTAGAGAAAAGAGGTCAACTTGATACTTACTAAGGTCAAATAATATAATGAAGTGTTATGCTAAGCATGTGAGTCACAAATAATCAACAGTTTGTAGCAATAGGTAATAAGTCTTGTTCTTAATAATTTTACAATTAGCCATTTACCTTCCAAATATTTAGTAGATTAAGTCATGGATAAGATTTCACATAGATATCATGCGCACATTATGCCGAGGTCGACGGCCCGATCCAACAGGAAATAACTGTGCACTGCCAGAGGGTCGAATGGTGCGAACCATAGATGCATCTATTTCTACCGAGGTGATCGGCCCGATCCACAAATATCAATTAATATCAAGAAACACATGAATGCACATTTATTTTCAAACAAATTCATACAAGTGTCCAACAAGTGTATATATTCGCTTATATTCATTTCTAAGTCTCTAGCATACCCTAAGGGATAACATTAGCAAGAAAATATAGAGACATTCACAAATATAGCATGATACGGGTCCTAGACTACCCGGATAATTAACATAATAGTAGCTACGCACGGACTCTCGTCATCTCGTGCATACATAGCCCTTGCATTTAGTAGCAAATTACTCAATTATTACACCTATGGGGACAATTCCCTCTTACAAGGTTAGAAAGGAGACTCACATCGTTCCAAATTGCACTTCCAATACCAAGAACGAGCCCAAACCCTCAATTTGAAGTCGTACAATCCAAAACTAGTTAATGAGGTTGGAACTAGTCAATATAAGCTCACAAGATCGTATTCTAGCTATTTAAGCAATTTTCCAACCTTAAACACAAGTTTCCTAAAATCCGACCCCAGGCCCACGTGCCCGGATTCCGAAATTTTTCGAAGGAAGTTGTTTTCTATAACCTAAGGGTCAATAATATATGATTTCTAATTCATTTCATAGCTAATTTCGTGATTAAATCTAACTTTTGTCAAAATCCTAGGTTTTGCTCTAACCCCTTGATTTCACCTTAATTCTAGTGTTTAATCTACCTAAGATACATGTATTAAACTAGGAATAGGTAGAATAAGCTTGCCTCAAGATACTAGGTGGAAGTCTTCTTTCAAAAGCTCCCAAAATCGCCAATGGAGGAGTGAAAAGTGGAAAAACGAGACTTAGAACCCGTATTAAATGAAGCTCACTGCTTCAGCTATTTCCGCATCTGCAGTCATGGGACTGCATCTGCGGTCCCACTTCTGCGAGAAAGCGAACGCATCTGCGGAACTGGCCAAATGGGTTGCGACCGATGCTGTGGTCTCGAGGCCGCTTCTGCAGAGCCGCTTCTATGGTTTGGGCCTGGCCTGCCCTGGGCCGCATCTGCGATAGGCGGACAGCTTCTGCGGTCTCGTACCTGCGGCCGACCAACTGCAAGTGCGGTTATGACAGAAGCAGATGCTTCAGCACTTCTCAAAAATTCCAACTTCACTTGAGCCTCGTCCGATTGATGCTCGAGTCTCCCGGGCCCCGCCCCAACATACCAACAAGTCTGAAATCATGAAACGAACCTACTCGAACCTTCAGAACGCCCGAAACAACACTAAATCTAAGAATCACCCCCTAAAATCAATTGAACCAAACTTATGAACTTCAAGTTCTTAATTTTCCTCTAACGAGCCGAAACGCCCTTAAACTACTTGGATTGACACCAAATTTTGCGGGTAAGTCTTAAATGTTATTTCGGACTTGTACTGGGCTCCGGAACCAATATACGAGCCCGATAACCATGTGATCAATCATTAATTAGTTTCTTTAAATCTTTAAAACTTCAGATTAACAATTTCTAATAAAAATTCATTACTCAGGCTAGGGACCTCGGAATTCGATTCCGGGCATATGCCCAGGTTCCATGTTTTCCTACGGACCCTCTAGGACCGTCAAGTCACGAATCTAGGTCCATTTGATCAAAATGTTGACCAAAGTCAAACTTTGACTTTTAAGACTAAATCCGAAGGAATCAAATAGGCATATTTCACTCCAAACTCTTTCAAATCCCGAACCAACCATCCCTGCAAGTTGTAAATTAGTTAAAGAAAGTGCGGGAAGTTTTATTTAAGGGAACAGGGTCCTAAAAGGCAAAACGACCAGTCAGGTTGTTACATTCTCCACCTCTTAAACAAACGTTCATCCTCGAACGGGCATATAAAAGTACCTGAGCTGCTGAATATATATCGATATCTGCTCCGCATGTCCTCCTCGAACTCCCAGGTCGCCTCCACGACAGGTTGGCCCCTCCATTGGACCCTCACCGTAGAAATCCTCTTGGACCTCAACTGGCGATCCTGTCTATCAATAATGGCAACTGGCTCCTCCTCATAACCCAAACTCTCATCCAGCTGAATAGTACTGAAGTCTAACACATGGGACAGGTCAACATGATACTTCCAAAGCATCGATACATGAAAAACAGATGAACTCCCGATAAGCTGAGGGCAAAGCAAGCTCGTAAGCAACCTCCCTGGCTCGCCTCAATACCTCAAATGGGCCAATAAACCTTGGGCTCAGTTTGCCCTTCTTCCCAAATCTCATAACACCCTTCATTGGTGAGACTTTCAAGAGGACTTTCTCACCAACCATAAATGATACATCATGCGCTTTCTGATCCGCGTAACTCTTCTGCCTGGACTGAGCTGTGTGAAGCCTCTCATGGATCAACTTTACCTTGTCCAAGGCATCCTGTACCAAATCTGTACCGTATAACTTAGCCTCACCAAGCTCAAACCACCCGATAGGAGAACAACAATGTCGACCATATAAAGCCTCATATGGAGCCATCTCTATGCTGGACTGATAGCTGTTGTTGTACGCAAACTCCGCCAAGGGCAGAACTGATCCCACTGCCCTCCAAAATCAATCACACATGCTTTGAGCATGTCCTCCAAAATTTGAACTGTCCGCTCGGACTGTTGGTCTGAGGATGGAATGTTGTGATAAGCTCTACACGGGTCCCCAACTCACTCTGAACGGCTCTCCAGAAATGGGAAGTGAACTGAGGGCCTCTGTCTGATATGATGAAAATAGGCATACCGTGCAATCAGACTATCTCCCGAATGTAGATTTGAGCATACCTCTCTGCTGTATAAGTAGTCGCTACTGGAATAAAGTGGGCCAACTTGGTCAATTTGTCAATAATGACCCACACTGAATCAAACTTCCGCAAAGTCCGCGGCAATCCAACTACAAAATCCATGGTAATGTGCTCCCACTTCCACCCTTGTATAGGCATCTACTGAAGTAGGTCACCCGGACTCTAGTGTTCATACTTGACCTACTGGCAATTCAAACACCTAGCCACTTACTCCACTATGTCTTTCTTCATCCTCCGCCACCAATAATGTTGTCTCAAGTCACGATACATCTTCGTAGCTCTCGGATGAATGGAATACTGTGAACTGTGTGCCTCCTCTAGAATCCTCTCCCTCAGATCATCAACATTAGGAACACATAGACGACCCTGGAGTCGCAAAACACCATCCTCACCAATAGAAACCTCCTTGGCACCTCCTTGATTCACCGTCTCTCTGAGAACTGCCAAATGTGGATCATCGAACTGTCAGGCCTTGATCTGCCCCAATAATAAAGACTGAGCATCAACACACGCAAGAACTCGGCTGGGCTTCGAAATGTCCAACCTCACAAGTCTGTTAGCCAAGGACTGAACTTCCAAATCTAGTGGTCTCTCTTTTGCTAGAATGAATGACAAGCTACCCATACTCTCTGCCTTTATTCTTAAGGCATCCACGACCACATTTTCCTTACCCGGATGATAAAGAATGGTGATGTCATAATCATTCAGTAACTCAAGCCACCTGCACTGCCTCAAATTAAGATCCCTCTATTTGAACAATGTTGTAAGTTGTGATGATCCGTATAAACCTCACATGACAACCCATACATATAATGCATCCATATCTTAAGAGCATGAACGATCGCGGCCAACTCTAGATCATGCACAGGATAATTCTTCTCATGAACCTTCAGCTGGCGTGAAGCATAGGCAATAACTTGCCCCTCCTGCATCAATACACACCCCAATCTAACGCGCGAAGCATCGCAATATACCGTATAAATCCCTGAACCAGAAGGCAACACAAGAACTGGTGTTGTAGTCAAGGTTGTCTTGAGCTTCTAAAAGCTTTCCTCACAATCATCGGACCAATAGAAAGGAGCACCCTTCTGGGTCAATCTAGTCAGAGGTGATGCAATAGATGAAAAACCCTACTCGAATCGTCTGTAATAACCTGCTAACCCCAGGAAACTCCTAATCTCGGTCACCGAAGTAGGACGTGGACAACTCTGAACTACCTCAATCTTCTTGAGGTCCACCTTAATACCCTCTCCTGACACAACATGCCCCAAGAATGCCACTAACTGCAGCCAAAACTCACACTTTAAGAACTTAGCATATAGCTTCTGCTCTCGTAAGGTCTAAAGCACTACCCTCAAATGCTGCTCGTGCTCCCCCAAGCTACGGGAGTATATCAAGATGTCGTCAATGAAGACGATGACAAATGAATCAATGTAAGGCCTGAATACCATGTTTATCAAGTGCATGAATGCTGCTGGGGCATTAGTCAAGCCAAAGGACATGACCAGGAACTTATAATGGCCGTATCTAGTCCGGAACGCAGTCTTCGGAACAGCCGAGCCCCAAATCTTCAACTGATGATACCCTGACCTCAAGTCAATATTGGAGATCACCCTAGCACCGTGCAACTGGTAAAACAAGTCATTGATATGAGGCAACGGATATTTGTTCTTGATGGTGACTTTGTTCAACTGGCGGTAATCAATGCACATTCGCATTGTCTTATCCTTTTTCTTCACAAATAACACTGGTGCACCCCAAGGCGATACACTAGGTCTAACAAACCCCTTTGCTAACAACTCCTCAAGCTACTCCTTCGGATCCATATGGTACGGTAGGATAGATACAGGTTGGGTGCCTGGAGCCAAATCAATACAGAAATCAATATCACGATCTGGTGGCATGCCAGGAAGATTAGAAGGAAACACATCGGCGAACTCTTGAACTACTAAAACTGAATCAATCGTCGGAAACTCTGCGGTGGTGTCTCGAACATAATCCAAACACCCCTTCTAGACCATTTACCGAGCCTTCAGGAAAGAGATGACCCAACTAGATGTATCAATTGTGGAACCCTTCCACTCCAATCTCGGCAACCCTAGCATTGTTAATGAAACAGTCTTGGCATGACAATCTAGGATGGCATGATATGGAGATAACCAATACATGCCCAGGATGACCTCAAAATCGATCATATCAAGCAACAGGAGATCCGTTCTAGTCTCGAAACCACAGAATATGATCATGCAGGACCAGTAGATCTGATCCACAACCACAAAATTTCCCACAGGAGTGGACACATGAACAGGAGTGCCCAAAGACTCAGGAGAAATAACCAGGAAATGAGCAAATAGAGATGATACATATGAATAAGTAGACCCTGGATCAAATAATACTGAGGTATCTTTATCGCCAACGGAAATAATAGTTGTGATGACGGGATTTGAGACAAATACATCTAGCCTAGCCGGAATGACATAGAATCTGGCCAGAGTGTCGGCTGGCTGGCCTCCACCTGACTGAGTAGTAGCTGGCTGACCTCTCCCTGCCTGGCCTCCACCTCTAGGACGGCCCCTACCAGTCTACCCTCCACCTCTAGGTGGCGGGGCAGCCGGTGCTGAAATCATAGGTTGTTGACCCTACTGTACTGCCTTGCCCCGAAGCCTGGAGCAGTATCTCCTCATATGACCAAGGTCTCCTCACTCGAAAAGACCCCGTGGTGCGGTGACCTGCTGCCCTAGTAACTGACCCTGATGGCCTGTAGACTCACTGGAAGAAGCCTGGAGAGCCAGTGGACGGTATGAACTCTCCAGCATAGCACTTAAATAAGAATCAGAAGAACCATGTGGACCTGAATAACAGCCGGAGGAACCCTGAATAGCTGGTGGGCAGTAAGAACTCTCTGGCATCGCACTGAAATATGGTCTCACTGGAGCACCTCGGGGAGGTGGTGGTGGTGCTGAATACGGGGGTCTACTGGACTGACCCCTCTTGTAGTGACCTCTACCCCTAGCTGGGGCACCTCTGAACTCTCTCGAAAACTGGGCCCTCTTGTCCTGTTGAATCTGTTCTCTACCCCTTTGGCGATATCCCCCAATCCTGCGAGCAATCTCTACCACTAGCTGATACTCAGTACCCACTGCTACCTCTCGGGCCATGCTAGCTCGAATACCGGGGCACAACCCTACAACAAATCTCCTCACTCTCTCTGCATTAGTGGGAAGTATCATGAGTGCATGACGAGACAACTCAGAAAACCTCACCTTATAATCGGTCATAAACATCTAACCCTGCTCTAGATGCTGAAACTGATATCGCAGCTCTTCCCTCTCAGAGGGTGGAATGTACCTATCCAAGAATAACTATGCGAACTAACCCCAAGTGAGGGGAGGGGAACCTGCCGGCCTGCCAATAACATAAGACTACCACCATCTACGGGCCCTGTCCTCGAGCTGAAAAGTAGTAAAGTCAACCCCATGCGACTCCAATATCCTCATGTTGTGCAGTCTATCCCTGCACCTATCTATGAAGTCCTGGGCATCCTCATGACGCTCGCCCCCGAAGACCGAAGGGTGAAGCCTAGTCCACCTATCCAACAACTTCTGCAGATCGCCATCCGCAGCTGGTTTACCAGTACGGCGACTGGCTGGGCCCCATCTATGGGTAGTGCACCCGGAGTCTGATACACTGCAACTGCATGTCCAGGAGCCTAAGTAGTAGGGGTCTGTGCTCCTCCTCCTGCCTGTGATATAGCTGGATCTGCTGGAAATAAACCAGCCTGAGTCATAGAATCCATGAACCGCAGTATACGGCCCATGACCTCCTGGAATTCCGGTGTTGTCATAATGTCTGTCGGGGTAGGCTCAGCTGTGGGCACCTCGCCCTGCTCCTCGATGATAGGATCTCCCGCAGGATATGCTGGTGGTACTACTGGGATAACTCTGGGATGCCCTCATCCCCTACCTCGGGTCGGTTCCCTCCCCTAGCCTCTGCCTCGGCCTCTAGCAATGGGGGGAGCAGCTCTGCCCGAGTCTAGAATATCAGTCGTGCGTGTCCTCACCATCTGTGAGAGAATAGAAGAGGGAAATTTAGCATAACAACCGCTGCACGATAGGAAATGAATAAAGAGTAGTTTTTCCTAACACCCTATAGCCTCTCGAAGATAAATATAGACATCTCTGTACCGATCCGCAAGACTCTATTAGGTTTGCCCATGACTTGTGAGACCTACGTGAACCTAGTGTTCTGATACCATGTTGTCACGACCCATTTCCATAACAGATCGTGATGACGCCCAGCACCGTTGTCAAGCAAGCCAATGCGGAAGTATTAGTAAATTCTTATTTTACTTACCTAAAACAGTTACAACATTTTCTTGACTTGCAATTAAATACAAGTGATAATATGCAATACTCTATAATAATTATACAACCCAAAAGAAACGTCTACTAATGTGTGTGCCAAGATCTGGTTCACAAGTTGTGGGCAACTAGTACAATATACAAAAGAATAAATCTATCCTACTGTCCGAAATAGAATAGACAGCAAAAATAAATAAAGAGAGACTTCATCAAGCTGCTGAACGGCATAGAAAGGGGAAGCTCACCGCAGAAGTCTCAGACTATGAATTAGGGGGGCGCACCAGACTGATAGTCAGATGTACCTGCCTCTGATCCTGTACAATTAACAAAAGTGTAGTATGAGTACACAAACCATATGTACCCCGTAAGTATACCGTCTAATCTCGAAGAAGTAGATACGAGAGGTCGACTTGATACTTACTAAGATCAAATAATATAATGAAGTGTTATGCTAAGCATGGGAGTCACAAATAATCAACAGTTTGTAGCAAAAGGTAAAAAGTCATGTTCTTAACAATTTTACAATTAGCCATTTACCTTCCAAATATTTAGCAGATCAAGTCATGGATAAAATTTCACATAGATATCATGCGCACATTATGCCGAGGTCGACGGCCCGATCCAACAGGAAATAACTGTGCACTACCAGAGAGTCGAATGGAGTGAACCATAGATGCATCTATTTCTACTGAGGCGATCGGCCTGATCCACAAATATCAATTAATATAAGAAACACATGAATGCACATTTATTTTCAAACAAATTCATACAAGTGTCCAACAAGTGTGTACATTCTCTTATATTCCTTTCTAAGTCTCTAGCATACCCTAAGTGATCACATTAGCAAGAAAATAAAGAGACATTCACAAATATAGCATGATACGGGTCCTAGACTACCCGGATAATTAACATAATAGTAGCTACGCACGGACTCTCATCACCTGGTGCGTACGTAGCCCCCACATTTAGTAGAAAATTACTCATTTATTACACCTATGGGGACAATTCCCCCTTACAAGGTAAGAAAGGAGACTCACCTCGCTCCAAAGTGCACTTCCAATACCGAGAACGAGCCCAAACCCTCAATTTGAAGCCGAACAATCGAAAACTAGTTAAATAAGGTAGGAACTAGTCAATATAAGCTCACAAGATCGTATTCTAGATATTTAAGTAATTTCTCAACCTTAAACACAAGTTTCCTAAAATCCAACCCCGGGCCCACGTGCCCGGATTTCGAAATTTTTTGAAGGAAGTTGTTTTCTATAACCTAAGGGTCAACAACATATGATTTCTAATACATTTCATAACAAATTTCGTGGTTAAATCTAACTTTTGTCAAAACCCTAGGTTTTGCTCTAACCCCTTGATTTCACCTTAATTCTAGTGTTTAATCTACCTAAAATACATGTATTAAACTAGGAATAGATGGAATAAGCTTACCTTAAGATGCTAGGTGGAAGTCTTCTTTCAAAAGCTCCCAAAATCGCCAATGGGGGAGTGAAAAGTGGCAAAAAGGGACTTAGAACCTGTATTAAATGAAGCTCACTGCTTTAGTGATTTCCGCATTTGTGGTCCTGCTTCTGCGAGAAAGCAAACGCATCTACGGAACTGGCCAAATGGGTTGCGACCGCTTCTGTGGTCTCGAGGCCGCTTTTACGGAGCCTCTTCTGCGGAGCCGCTTCTGCGATTTGGTCCTAGCCTGCCCTGGGCCGCATCTGCAATATGCGGACCGCTTCTGCGGTCTCGCACCTGCGGCCGACCAACCGTAGGTACGGTTATGACAGAAGCAGATGCTTCAGCACTTCTCAAAAATTCCAACTTCACTCGAGCCTCGTCCGATTGACGCTCAGGGCTCCCGGGCCCCGCCCGAACATACCGACATGTCTGAAATCATGAAACAGACCTACTCAATCCTTCGGAATGCCCAAAACAATGTTAAATCTAAGAATCACCCTAAAACCAATTGAATCAAACTTATAAACTTCAAGTTCTTAATTTTCCTCTAACAAGCCGAAATGCCCTTAAACTACTCGAATTGACACCAAATTTTGCGGGCAAGTCTTAGATGTTATTTCAGACCTGTATCGGGATCCGGGACAAATATACGAGTCCAATACCCATGTGATCAATCATTAATTAGTTTCTTTAAATCTTTAAAACTTCAGATTAACAATTTCTAATAAAAATTTATTACTCGGGCTAAGGACCACGGAATTCGATTTCGGGCATACGCTCAGGTCCCATGTTTTCCTACGGACCCTCCGGGACCATCAAGTCATGAATCCAGGTCTGTTTTCTCAAAATGTTGACAATTTCAAACTTAGCGTTTCAAGAAAAAAATCCTAAGGAATCAAATGGGCAAATTTCACTCCAAACTTGTAATGACCCGACCGGTCGTTTTGAGCTTTTACACTTTGATCGCCAGTTCTTGGGTATGACTTTCCCTGTGTAATGTATTATGACTGGTGTAGATCGTTGGTTTTGGTTTTCAAGAAAATCGGAAGGAATTTGAAAGAACAGCCTCAGATGAAAGCATTGAATTTGAAAGGTTTGACCAAGAGTTGACTTATTTGTATATGAGCTCAGAACGGAATTTTTATGATTTGGTTAGCTTCGTTGGGTGATTTATGACTTAGGAGCATGATCGGAATTTGTTTTGGAGGTCCGAAGTAGAACTAGGCTTGAATTGGCGAAGTTGAAATTTTGGCGATTTTCGGTTGGTAGGTGAGATTTTGATCCGGGGGTCAGAATGGAATTCCGAGAGTTGCAGTAGCTTTGTTATGTCATTTGGGATGTGTGTGCAAAATTTCAGGTCATTCAGACGTGGTTTGGTTGGATTTTTGATCGAAAACGTATTTCAGAAGTTTTTAGAAAACTTAGGCTTGAATTCGATGAGTTTTGGATAATTTGATGTTGTTTGAGGTGTTTTGATGATTAGAACAAGTTCAAAGATGTTATGGGTTATGTTGGTAGGTTTGGTTGAGGTCTCGAGGGCCTCGGGTGTGTTTCGGGAGGTTAAACTGATCAATTTCATGTTTTGAGAACTTCAGAAATTGCAGGTTTCAGTTGCAGGCATTTTGGCCTTCTCATTCGCGAAGGGGATATCGCATTCATGAAGGGCCAGGGTTCATAAGCATTGCATTCGCAAGGGTCCATGCCACATTCGCGAAGGTTTGTGAGAGGATTGCATCTCATTCGTGAGGGTGTATACGCGATCGCGTAGGAGGAATTAGGTCTGATGGTCAGTTAGTCATCGCGTCCGCGATAGAGCAAACGCGTTCGCGAAGGTCAAGGTTATGGAAGCACTGTGTCGTGACTGGCATGTTGTATTCGCCTAGGGTAAAGTTGGTTAACGCAATTTTGTGCTACGCGTTCGCGGGTGGTTGACCGCGTTCGCGCAGAAGGTAAGTCAGTCCTGGGCAGAATGTTTCTAAGTCGCCTTGTCCGCAATTTTGGGTCTATTTTCACCCATGGCTGCTCGTTTTGGATATTTTTGAAGGAAATTAAAGAGTAATTCAAGAGGAATCGGCTTGAGGTAAGAATCTTGGTATTAAAACTCGATTATATTGTGAAATCCACCTAGAAATTTCATGGAAAACTAAGCCTAAAATTGAAGAACTAGGGCTTGAGAAATTGGACTTTTGATTTGGGATTTGAAGGACCATTTGGGGTCGGATTTGAGAACTTTTGATATGTATGAACTCGTGAGAATATAAGGAATCTAATGATGTGAAAATTTCTGAGTTTCGAGAAGTGGGATCGGGGCTCGGGTTTTGGTAATTTCGGGATTTGTGCCCGATATTGATTGTTTTCGCTTGGGCTTTATTTCACTAGCATATTGTGATGTATTCGTTCTGATTTTGGATAGATTCGATGCACGTGGAGGCTGATTTGAGGGGCAAAGGCGTCGCGAGCTAAGGATTTCGTCGGTTCGAGGTGATTAATTGTAAATGATACTCTGAGGGTTTGAAACCCTAGATTGCACATCGTAGTGCTCTATTGAGGTGAGACACGCGCTTGATGATGAGCATGGGGTCGTTTACTATTGGGGATTATGACTTGTATATCCCAATTAATGATTTTACTACGTATTTGACTGAAACTTATTTGTTATCATCATGATTTGGGCTGATCGCCATATTTGGGATTTGTGCCAACTATCTGAACCCTTCGGGGATTTTTATCACTATTTCCTCACTATTTTTGAATTATTACTTGAACTCAGTCCTCTTGATACCTATTGTTTTACAAACTCAGCCACTTTTACTCAGATTTGAAACTTAAATGATATTTCTAAATGATGTTTTGGGCTGAGAACTACTGTTTTACTAATGCCCGAGGGGCTTGTGATAATTTTCGGACTGAGTGAGACCGAGGGCCATATGTGAGGATATATTGAGTGATATGAGGCCGAGGGCCTGAGATACTTTTATACGCCATGAGGTGGCTTGAGTGATATGAGGCCGAGGGCCTAGATTTGATGCCACGAGATGACTTGATATTGCGCTTGGACCGTATGGGGGCCCTCCCAGAGTCTGCACACCCCCAGTGAGCGCGGGTACCCATTGTGATCACAAAGTGACCCCGAGGGGCTGAGAGTGTTTTGAGAGTGAGCCCGAGGGGCTGGTATTGTTCTATGTGTTTACTTTATTTCCATTTGTCTGCCATTACCTGTTGATTGTGTTACTTTATGTGTTATCTTCCTGATTGCCTGGTATTACCTGTTAAATTGAGTGTTGAGCCCGAGGGGCGGATTTCTGTGCTTATCTACACTAATTATTTTTCATTCATTTTCATAACTGTTGAAAAAGCCATTTTCAAAAGAGGTTTAAACTGAGCTAAGATATTTCTAAAGATTTCACAGCTTCACTGTTTTTCTCGAGGGTTTTTACACCGCTTCTATACAGCATGTTGGTTTGCTTTACGTGATTTCTTACTGCTCAGTTGTTATTTACCTTTATTACTCACTGAGTTGGAGTACTCACTTTACTCCCTGCACCTTGTGTGCAGATGCAGGTATTTATTCACCCGGTAGCGAGTGTTGAGCTGATCGGAGGCTGAGTCATCGGAGTTTAGCAAGGTGGCTGCCAACGTTCGCAGCACCGCTCTTCTCCCTTCTCTTTCATCAGTCCTATTTTGTACATTCATACCTTGTAGTCATATTTATACTCTAATAGATGCTCGTGACTTGTGACACCCCGTTTTGGGCTGTGTCGGGATGGTTTCTACTGTTGTTACCGTTATTTCTGCAAATTATGGTTATTATATCATGTTTTAGAACTATTTATGGTATTTAACTATTTAAAAGAGGGGTTCTGTTTTGGTCTGGCTGGCCTTGTCTTCACGAGAGGCATCATCATGACCGGGTTCGAGGTTAGGATCGTGACAAAACTCTTCCAAATCCCAAACCAACCATCCCCGCAAGTCGTAAATTAGTTAAAGAAAACGCGGAAAGTTTTATTTAAGGGAACGGGGTCCTAAAAGGCAAAACGACCAGTCGGGTCGTTATAAAACAGTAGGAAGGAAGAATATGAATGGACCCAACAATTAGATCTTCTAAATAAGTGGACTATACCATTAGTCAAACCTAAGGTAATATACCAGTTAGGAACCTTCGAAAAATAGAATTTAAACAAGTAGTTAAAACTACTGAAGAAACTATCACTGTAGATAGTGACCATGCCACTTTCAGATTATTATCAGAAAGTGATTTAGCCCCTTATAGGGAATCACATAGATTAATACATATAGGTTTAATACAAGTTGCTTTTAAGCCACTTACTCTAAGAGGCTTACCTGAAAGCTTCATAGCTGCTCTCAGAGATGGCAGAAACCAGAATTGGAAAAAGTCTCTTATAGGGACTGTTCAAACTAGTTTGGCTTATGGCCCAGTTTATTTTAATGCTTATCCAAATTTGTAGATTTCTTTGAATGATGAAAACTCGTTAAATGCTTTAAGTTACATGGTTATGATTATTTACTTGGTACAAAAGTAATATGCATTTGTTATAGGATTTATTATAAGCCTTTATATACTTTGAATCCTATGTGCAAAATTATGGATTTCAAAAATGAGACTGTTCTTATAGAAACTAATTTTGGTAGATCCAAAGTTACTACCAGGAGACCTATAAAATGGGATGAAATAGATTTTCCCAAAGAATGGGTCATAGAGGAAGCGGTGGCTCCTCAAAATACTGGTAATACTGAGATAACAGAAATAGAACAAACCTCGGATGGGATTGTTAAGATCAGGTTCAATGAACCCGTTCAAACTGATAGTTTATCATCTAGATTAATTAGATCAAACTCTTCTAATATTTCTCCAATTGATTATGTGGTACATTTTCCATCTAGAGCATCTACATCACATATTAGAGAAAATAATAGAATTGATAATATAAGAATTAGTCAAGATAATATAGTCAAGGTTAATTCAGACCCTGACCCAATTGCATCCAAAATGGATTTCTCAAATGGTGCAAATGATGGTTGAAAATCAAATAGATTCTAGTCCGGGTTCACCGGCAAGAAAAGTGATTCTTGAAGAATTTTTAAATCCCAAATGGGATATTTTCAGAATGGTTTTTTGAAAATTTTAATGATGAATTAATAAAATTCTTCAGACATGATTTCTATAAGGACATAAACAAGAAAAATAAGATTATTGCTTTTGTTCCTTGGTTTATGTCTAAGCATGTTTATAACTATATTTCGGTTTTAGAAAGAGATTATATACTCACTAGTGGAAAAATAACCAAATCAATTTTTCCACCACAATAATCTTTTCAAATAGGAAAAAGGATAAAATAGTATATTTTACTGCTTTTTCAAAATTATTTGAAAATGATGTAGCTACTATTACAGCTAAAAATTTGAATACTATGATCACACAAATACATATTAGTATTCTAGGTGAGAAGATTATTACAATACAGGAAAAATTGGACAAGCTTATAGCTGAAGTCCAAAAAATCCAACAAAAGAATACCAAAGGTAAAGAGCAGATTGCTACTACAAGTATCCAACCTCCTCCTGAGGTAAAAGACTTTAAATTAAAAAGTCTTGATGACATTGAAGAACTTCTCAATAAGAATTTTGGTGAATTTAGAGTTAATCCTTTAAGTTTAGAGCATATGTCTGATAAAAGTCTAAAAGTAGATGACGAGATTAATAAAATCTCTGAGAAATATGCTCGCAAACCATACCAAAGGATGTTCTATTATCCAAGACCAACCCCACAATATGTTCTAATAGAAGAACAAGACAATGACCACTACCACCAAGGTTATAGTGGATCAGACATCTATGAATGGTACATAGATGGCCTTGATAATAGGCAAATTTATACGGCAGTACATAGAATGCTTATTGTCATGACCCAATCCCCGATTCGGTCATGATGGGGCCTTTCGTGAAGACAAGGCCAGCCAACAAAACCCAATACATCCTATTTAAAACGGTTAAACAGTTCATAAGCAGTTTAAATGTGATTAAATGATAATAATTAGCAGAAGTACAACCCGACATAGCCCAAACCGGGGTGTCACGAGCATCTATTAGAATATAAATACAACCTAAAATATATAAAATAGGACTGATAAACAAAAGGAAGAGATGCGATGCTGCGAACGCTAGCAGTCACCTCACTAAACTCCGATAACTTAGCCTCCGACCAGCTCAAAACCCGCTACTGGGTGAACAAATACCTGCATCTGCACACGAGGTGCAGAGAGTAAAGTGAGTACTCCAACTCAGTGAGTAATAAAGTCAAATAATAACTGAGCAGTAAGAAATCACGAAAAATGCATCAACATGTTGTATAGAGCAGTCTAAAACCCTTTGAATAAAAGCAGTAAAACTGTGAAATCCTTGGAAAAATATATTAGCTCAGTTTAAACCTCTTTTAAAAATGACTTTTTCAACTATTACGCAAATGAATGCAAACAAATAGTGCAGATAAGCACAAAAATCCGCCCCTCGGGCACAACACTCAATTAACAGAATAAATGTTAGGCGATCAGATAGATATCACATGAAGTAGCACAAACAACAGATAATGGCAGACAGATGAAGTAAAGTAAACACGTAGAACAGTACCAACACCGCTGCGGCGTGCAGCCCGATCCATATATCGTTGCGGCGTGCAACCTGATCCATATATCTCGTCGACGACGCTCATTGGGGGTGTAAAGACTCCCGGAGGGGCCCCTTACGGCCCAAGCACAATATCAAGCCATCTCGTGGCATCAAATCTAGGCCCTCGACCTCATATCAATATCAGTATAACACTACTGCGGCGCGCAGTCCTATCCCATAGTATCCTCACATCTGGCCCTCGGCCATACTCAGTCCAGAAATCACATAAGCCCCTCGGGCGTTAGTAAAAACAGTAGTTCTCAGCCTCAAAACATCATTTAATATATCATTTTAGTTTCAAAACCAAGTAAAAGTGGCTGAGTTGTACAACAGTGGAAAACAATACGACTGAGTTCAAGTAGTAGGTCAAAACAGTGAGGAAATAGTGATAAAAATCCTCGGAGGGTTCAAATAGTTGGCTCGAAGCCCAAATATGGAAATCAGTCCAAATAATGATGATAACAAATAAGTTTCAATCAAATACGCAGTAAAAGCGTCAATTGGGACGGACCAAGTCACAATCCCCTACAGTAAACGACCTTGCGCGCATCATCAAGCGCGTGTCTCACCTCAATATAGCACTACGATGTGCAAATTCGGGGTTTCAAACCCTCAGGATATCATTCACAAATATTACTCACCTCGAACCGGCGAAATCTCTAGCTCGCGACGCCTTTGCCCCTCAAATCGTCCTCCACGCGCGTCGAATCTATCCAAAATCAGAATGAATGCATCACAATATGATAAGGGAACAAAGCCCAAGCGAAAACAATCAATAACGGGCACAAATCCCGAAATTACCAACAACCTGGGACCCGTTCCCACTTCTCAAAACTCAGAAATTTTTACATCAACGGGTTCCTTATCCTTCCACGAGTTTATACATATCAACAACATCAAAATCGGAGTTCAAATGACCCCTCAAATCCTCCATTAAAGGCCTCTTAAACTCAAGCCCTAATCCTCCATTTTTAGCCCTTTAAACCCATTAGTTACAGCCCTAAATTCATGAAATTCTACTATATGAATGTGTTTTAAGTCCAAAATCCTTACCTCAATGAAGTCTCTTTGATTCATCTCTTCAAAATCGCCCAAAGCTCCCAATTCCGTGTGCAAAAATGGTTAAACCCTTCAAAAATTGCGAACATATATACATTCTGCCTAGACATGACCGCATCTGCGGTCCAAAATTCGCTTTTACGGTACCTCATATGCGGTCAACACATCCGCTTCTGCGGAGTTCATATGATACCTCATATGATACACCCGCATCTGCAGCGCCGCATCTGCGGTCCACAAACCGCAGATGCGAAAATACCAGAAGCAGCAAATCTAAAGCTGCAACACAAATTCTAATTTCCCCGCCAACCATCCGAAATCACCCTGAGGCCCACAGGGCCTCAACCAAAAGCACGAACATGACCCAATACCTTATTCAAACTTGTTCCAATCATCAAAACACTTCAAACAACATCAAATCCATCAATTCACATCGAATTCAAGCCTAAGTTTTCTAAAAACTTCTGAAATACGCTTTCGATCAAAACCCAACCAAACCACGTCCGAATGACCTGAAATTATGCACACACATCACAAATGACATAACGAAGCTACAGCAACTCTCGGAATTCCATTCTGACCCTCGGATCAAAATCTCACCTATCAACCAGAAATCGCCAAAATACTAACTTCGCCAATTCAAGCCTATTTCTACTCCGGACATCCAAAACCAATTCCGATCACGCTCCTAAGTCATAAATCACCCAACAAAGCTAACCAAATCATAAAAATTCTGATCCGAGCTCATATACAAATAAGTCAACTCTTGGTCAAACCTTTCAAATTCAAAGCTTTCAACTGAGACTGTTCTTTCGAATTCATACCGATTTTCGTGAAAACCAAAATCAACGATTTACATCAGTCATAATACATCATACGGGGCAAATCATGCTCGAGAACTGGCGATTAAAGTGCAAAAGCTCGAAACGACCGGTCGGGTTGTTACATCATCCCATACTTAAACACACGTTCGTCCTCGAACGTACCTAGAGTTGTTCTAAAAGCCAACCCGTAGCTGAATAATTTTACCATGCATATGCCCGGGGGTGATCCCACGTCACCCTATCTCATATAGGTCCGATAACATATTGCAACTGAAATAGCACAATCCAATCTGGCCCATAAGCCATAGAACCACATTTTCACTTCTGAAACCATCAATACGATCAAAACCTCACACCTATACTCTGAATACACCCGAACCAGTTGTAATAACCCATGCCTACAACCTCGGGATCAATCCTATAATATACCACATAACTCAAACACTCGTAGTGATAACTTATATTCATAGCAGCTGCCCGCAACAACCGAATACTGGTAGAAAACCTCTTATCAACTAAAGTCTCATTCCAACACTTTCATATACTGCCAACGATAAATGAAATACGCACTGAACCATAACCATTTCTGAGATCGACTATTCATGTAGCCACTTCTCCTTTGGCAAATACCATAGCAAATTTCCGAGCCGAACCTCGACATTATCCTCCCAACATGTTGAAATCGAATCCGTTCGTATTCATTAATGATCCCAACGATCTCCTCTAATCCAACACATCACTCTGGTGACATGATGCATCAATAGAGGTCTAAGACACAACTGGCATAATACGCGCGCCAATAAGCAACGGTCCTAACATACTCAATCATGAAAAGGACTCAATGAAGGAGTTGTACCTCAAGCTCACCCGTACCACCACAACACAAGATTGAGGACCCGTCTCACCTCATAGAAATAGAACACCTGAATCTAACCCGCAAGGTCATATCTCCACCTAGCTTCACTGCAAAAATGCGCGATTCTATCCAAACACTATTTCACATGAAACACCTCAAGTCACTATGCTCGAAATTGATAACCGCGCACAATTTGACCCTGGAACCAAAGCAAATCACTACACACATGGTGAAACAAGGAACACATACCATGTAGACCCGATACGACGTAACCGATACGCCATCCACCGAGCAACACCTAATTACTTTTCCCGCTCAACTTCCACTATGAATCCCAATAGAACCGCACCATATGTGCCCATAACCAACAAATCATAACGTCTCGCAACACAGAAAGGCAACTCATAGATCTCTCAGATCACTAGTAAGCTCAATAAAGGTCGAATCAACCTGTCCCTCAACAATATAGCTTAGGGCCAACTAAGCCGACTCAGCTAGAACACGCATCCACATTGGCCTGCCAACGAACTCCTTATCAAAGAAGCCCAAAGTTGCTTTTTCCACTACTATAACTCCTGCCGGAGCCATACGATACGGTGCCCGACGCCAAATCAATATCGAAATCAACAACCCTGCCCGGCAACATGCCCGGCCACAAGGAACACATCCGGAGAGTTCCTCAACATCGGAATTGAATGAGTGGTAGAATCCTCTGCACTGACATCAATCACGAAGGCTCAATTAAGAAAGTCAATCCTTCCCAGCCGTTCGCTAGGTCTTTAAAATATAAACCACCCTACTAGAACATAATCTGCCGCCCCTCGCCACTCAACCCGTGGCATTTTCGGCATAGCCCATAGCGTAATAGTCCAGAATAACCCAACACTAAGACGACTAGTCTGAACTCCAACATTTAACATACTGACAAAGAAAAAACCACTCGAGCCTCCAAATCCCGATAGTCGCTAAACAGTGCCGATACAGACGATCCACAACCACAACATAGCCTGAATATGAGAACTTCTATCTCCGAATCCACACAGCCCATGAATCACCACATCCGATCCCAATTTCGCCGTCCGAATACATGTTACGCCTCAAATACCTAATCATTCCTCGATAGATACTCAAAAATTTCCCTGTGCCCCCAAGCAAACTCGAATATCACCAGTCGATCTAACAAGAAAGTGCCGCAATACTACCGAAGTACCATCAACTTAATCACATTGACCTTCTACTGAAACATATACTCTCGTC
The DNA here is from genome assembly GCF_000715075.1 of Nicotiana tabacum. NCBI lineage: Eukaryota > Viridiplantae > Streptophyta > Magnoliopsida > Solanales > Solanaceae > Nicotiana > Nicotiana tabacum. The sequence goes on along the minus strand of NC_134090.1, from coordinate 33,061,905 downwards.
AAATCACTTCAATTAGCACTACCACTTCCTTAATCATCTGAAACTGCCTGTGCTGCTTAAGAATTCATGACTTTCCATTCAGAACTGAACCATAACCTTCCACACACAATTGTCAAACCTCCACAACCCACCGCACATACCATACCATCTCAGGATAACATGAGAACTTCACCTTCCTTCGGAGCCAAAAATATCTACGTACTCAATTGGTCAAGAACTTTCCATTAGTACAAATCTAGAAGAAAAATCACTATACATCCCATGCTCCGCATGCCCATAGAAAATATACATCTCTAAATCGTGGTAAAAACCATCAAAAACTCTCCGATTTCCCTTTGCACAAATCAGACATGTCAGGACTGAGTCCTTCTAACTCGATCAAGCAAAGCAAGCCATCAAAACCTAAGAGCATCGCTGCAAAATACCTAAAAGAACTCATTACCTCGAACACACACAAGGAATTAATCATATCCTTACCATACCGATTAGGTCTACTATCAAACTATTCCATCTATCTAAATTTCCTTCTGATTCATTTTCAACTTGATATTCTCTCTTGTTGTAGTACCACAATTCCTCAACCCAGACTCACCACACGAGACCCAAGCACAAGACCACACTGTCTAAGACCTATAAGCTGTTGAATACTCACTCAATTACTCCCAAAAATACCACATTCCAGAACACTTTACTCTGAGGAACTTTCTACAAATCTAAATCTGTTACCTTTACTTTCCTGGTACTGATACATAGAATCCTATAAGTAACATAGAAACACCACAAGTCTTGACCTCTTCCAATGAAAACTCAGTTTCTAACCGCATATACAACTATAAAATACCCGATTACTCCCTGTAGAATCTTGGATACATTTGAACCATTCTCGAGAGTCATTCACTCTTATTCAAACTGCAATTTACTTGACCCAACGAATAGAACCAACGTGCCTCATTGGCACTCCGACACCGCAGAATTAAGTCCTCATCCCAATACAACCAAGCAACTTCCTGCTCTAGGCACCAAACAATCTTTACCAACCACAACTTAAGACATCCCGTGATTTTCCTACCCTATGAAGCATAATATAACCTTTGTCAAAAAAATTCCTTTACTCGAGCCATCCTCGGTCTCAATTTCCGCAAGCCATAATTGATTCACCCACACGCCTCAAACTGGAACCAACATAGCACCTAACCGTGCAATCAACCACTCACAGCAAACTCCCTCTCTTGGCTCGAAGCCATGGATCAAAATACACTTAATAACTCATTGCACTTATACTCTATTGATGACACAATACCATAGTGAGATTAAACTCAGAACCTTTGCAAGCTTGTGAAAACACAGGTCATCTAGTACTTCAAATCTTCGGTAAATCTCGCACTCATTCTCGTAATAGTTAAGCCACCCTCTCTCAAGCAACCCAAAATTCAAATTTCAACACTTACATTCCACTTGCACATGAGATTTTCTAACAGTCACATAAGGGTCACACAACCCTAGAATTCTCCGTAGGAGATAACCCACCTGTTTTGCCTTCAATTAACATTTCTGTATACCTTCCACCGTCAAAATCCGTACGTAGTTACTTGGTCTTCTTGAATCTGAACTCATACCGCAACATGAAATCTACCTCACTCTCAACTGGGAAACATTGAAAGATCCTTCATATGCCCATAACTCGAGGCTACACCTCAAATCAAGATGAAAATCAAGCACCTAATAGTCCTTCTATCCTCCAGCAGACCTTCCTCGTCACTTCCAAGTCATATAGATACATCTCATAGTACTAACATACTCATCGCATAGTCATCCAGCCGTCACTTCTACTAATAGGGGCAATACTGAATATATAAGTGCGACACACTTGCTCACACAATCAGCACCTCAGTGCTCAAGCCACAGGCAAAGATCCGGCCTCAAGTTCTCCAGACTGGCCCAACATCAAACTCATAGAGATCACATCTCGCCCCTCGATCAGGGAATCACAAGCCATCAAGGCACGTCTGATACTGAGTGCTCATGCGCGCATGCGAACACGTGGAAGGAATTTCAAGAGTTACTTTTCAAGATGGATCAAGGATGCACGATAAGAATTCAAGAATGTGAAGTTTCTCCTAAAGGTTCCGCAACCTCTCGAGGATAAATACAGATGTCTCTATACCAATCCGCGAGACTCTACTAAACCTGCTCATGACTCGTGAGACCTATGTAACCTAGGCTTTGATACCAACTTGTCACGACCCAATCCCCGATCCGGTCATGATGGCGCCTCTCGTGAAGACAAGGCCAGCCAACAAAACCCAATACATCTTATTTAAAATGGTTAAACAGTTCATAAGCAGTTTAAATGTGATTAAATGATAATAATTAGCAGAAGTACAACCTGACATAGCCTAAACCGGGGTGTCACAAGTCACGAGCATCTATTAAAGTATAAATACAACTGCAAGGCCGAAAACATATAAAATAGGATTGATAAACAAAAGAAAGAGATGTGGTGCTGCGAACACTGGCAGTCACCTCACTAAACTCCGATAACTTAGCCTCCGACCAGCTCAAAACCCGCTACCGGGTGAACAAATACCTGCATCTACACATGAGGTGTAGGGAGTAAAGTGAGTACTCCAACTCAGTGAGTAATAAAGGTAAATAATAACTGAGCAGTAAGAAATCACGAAAAATGCATCAACATGCTGTATAGAGCAGTCTAAAACCCTTTGAATAAAAGCAGTGAAACTGTGAAATCCTTAGAAAAACATCTTAGCTCAGTTTAAACCTCTTTTAAAAATGACTTTTTCAACTGTTACGCAAATGAATGCAAACAAATAGTGCAGATAAGCACGAAAATCCGCCCCTCGGGCACAACACCCAATTAACAGATAAATGTTAGGCGATCAGATAGATATCACATGAAGTAGCACAAACAACAGATAATGGTAGACAGATGAAGTAAAGTAAACACGTAGAATAGTACCAACACCGCTGCGGCGTGCAGCCCAATCCATATATCCCTGCGGCGTGCAGCCCGATCCATATATCTCGTCGACGGTGCTCACTGGGGGTGTGTAGACTCCGGGAGGGGCCCCTTATGGCCCAAGCGCAATATCAAGCCATCTCGTGGCATCAAATCTAGGCCCTCGGCCTCATATCAATATCAGTATAACACTACTGCGGCGCGCAACCCGATCCCATAGTATCCTCACATCTGGCCCTCGGCCATACTCAGTCCAGAAATCACATAAGCCCCTCAGGCATTAGTAAAAACAGTAGTTCTCAGCCTCAAAACATCATTTAATATATCATTTTAGTTTCAAAACCAAGTAAAAGTGGCTGAGTTGTACAACAGTGGAAAACAATACGACTGAGTTCAAGTAGTAGGTCAAAACAGTGAGGAAATAGTGATAAAACTTCTCGGAGGGTTCAAATAGTTGGCTCGAAGCCCAAATATGGCAATCAATCCACATAATGATGATAACAAATAAGTTTCAATCAAATATGCGGTAAAAGCGTCAATCGGGACGGACCAAGTCACAATCCCCAACAGTAAACGACCATACGCTTATCATCAAGTGCGTGTCTCACCTTAATGTAGCACTACGATGTGCGAATCCGGGGTTTCAAACCCTCAGGATATCATTTACAATCATTACTCACCTCGAACCGGCAAAATCTCTAGCTCGCGACGCCTTTGCCCCTCAAATCGGCCTCTACGTACGTCGAATCTATCCAAAATCAGAACGAATGCATCAGAATATGCTAAGGGAACAAAGCCCAAGCAAAAACAATCAATAACGGGCACAAATCCCGAAATTACAACAACCCGAGCCCCGGGCCTACTTCTTGAAACTCAGAAATTTTTACATCAACGGGTTCCTTATCCTTCCACGAGTTTATACATATCAACAACATCAAAATCGGAGTTCAAATAACCCCTCAAATCCTCCATTAAAGGCCTCTTAAACTCAAGCCCTAATCCTCCATTTTTAGCCCTTTAAACCCATTAGTTACAGCCCTAAATTCATGAAATTCTACTATATGAATGTGTTTTAAGTCCAAAATCCTTACCTCAACGAAGTCTCTTTGATTCCTCTCTTCAAAATCGCCCAAAGCTCCCAATTCCGAGTGCAAAAATGGTTTAACCCTTCCAAAATCGCGAACATATACATTCTGCCCAGACATGACCGCATCTGCGGTCCAAAATCCGCTTTTGTGGTACCGCATATGTGGTCGACACATACGTTTCTGCAGAGTTCATTAAACCGGCCTAAGCCGCATCTGCGAACCACTTCTGCATTTGCGCTTCCGCAGATGCGATCCCTTTAGCCGCTTCTGCGGTCCAACTTGCCTGACCCATTTTTGCTTCTGCAATGATACACCTACATCTGCAGTGCCGCATCTTCGGTCCACAAACCGCAGATGCGGAAATACCAGAAGCAGCAAATCTAAAGCTGCAACACAAATTCCAATTTCCCCGCCAACCATCCGAAATCACCCCGAGGCCCCCGGGGCCTCAACCAAAAGCACGAACATGACCCAATACCTTATTCAAACTTGTTCCAATCATCAAAACACTTCAAACAACATCAAATCCACCAATTCATATCGAATTCAAGCCTAAGTTTTCTAAAAACTTCTGAAATACGCTTTCGATCAAAAACCCAACCGAACCACGTCCGAATGACTTGAAATTATGCACACATATCACAAATGACATAACAAAGCTACAGCAACTCTCGGAATTCCATTCTGACCCTCGGATCAAAATCTCACCTATCAACCAGAAATCGCCAAAATGCTAACTTCGTCAATTCAAGCCTATTTCTACTCCGGACCTCCAAAACAATTCCGATCACACTCCTAAGTCATAAATCACACAACAAAGCTAACAAAATCATAAAAATTCTGATCCGAGCTCATATACAAATAAGTCAACTCTTGGTCAAACCTTTCAAATTCAAAGCTTTCAACTAAGACTGTTCTTTCGAATTCATACCGATTTCCGTGAAAACCAAAATCAACGATTTACATCAGTCATAATACATCATATGGGGCAAGTCATGCCCGAGAACTGGCGATCAAAGTGCAAAAGCTCGAAACGACCGGTCGGGTCATTACACTTATGTACAGTACTATCTATAAAGTTAATAAAAATACATATAGGGCTATTGCTGAAGATCATAGCCGGATTTACTGGTCAATTAAAGGGCTAGTGGTATAATTGTCTCACCCACGACCAGCGTTTTTATATTATGAACGCGACAAAGACAGAAGATGATAAGGTTATTTAGAATTATGTTTATTCTTTAGTTATGAATATTATAGAACATTTTTCTGGAAGATGGTCTGATAATAGTGAGACTATTAGGACTATGCTCCAAAATCTATGGTGTAAAACTTTAACATCTTTTAGATGGTATAAAGATGTTTTCCTGTCCAGAGTAATGGAATTACTAGAGAGTGATAGTACTCATTGGAAGTCTAAATTTATAGATGGACTCCCTCCTTTATTTACTGAAAGGGTCAGAAAAACCCTTAGAGGCACAGTAATGAGTATTGATTATAATAATTACTCATATGGAAAATTGTTTAGTGTATGAACTCAAGAAGGTTTAGCTTTATGCAATGAGATTAAGCTAAATTAACAGATAAAGAAGCATTGTCTCACTGAGAGACCACAATTGGGGGAATTTTGCGAATAATTTGCTATTGATATCCCTACTAATAAGAAAACATTGCATAAGAAAAAGGGTTCTCCTGAAAAACGGTATGCAAAATCCCAGAGGAGAAAAGCTTTTCATAAGGCTAGAAAGGGGTTCATAAAATCAAAAAAAAAACCTTAGGCCTGTTACAAATGTGGTAGAATAGGTCATTTTGCTAAAGATTGTAAAATCAAGGATAAAATTAAAGAAGTTGATTTAGATGATAATATCAAAGATTCTTTATATAAGATTCTTTTAAATTCCTCACGAGAAATATTTGATAGTGATGGAAATGATTCATCAACTAGTGAAGACTTACGAGTCCTCCAAGAAGAAGATTATATTTCATCTTCTGAAGATGAGCAAGAATCCTGTGATAAAAGACAATGCTCAAAACAGTGTTGTAATACTGATAATGATCTTTATAATATTTATTCTCAGTTCAAAGACTTGGATATCAATGTCTTAACCAATGATAGCGTACTAGAACTATTAAGGGTTATTAAAGACCCTGAATTAAGGTCCCAAATCATTGATAAATTTCCTACAAGTTCAGAGGTTGGAACAGAGGTAGAAGAAATTCCATCTCAAAAAGGGCATTACACTATGTCTGAGATCAGAAGACTTATTAAGAATAAGTCCCAGCTTGATAGACTGGCTACTATCCAAGAAGTCTTAGAGTTAAAGGCTTCAAATATAGCCTTAGATGAAAGAATTCAGTACTAATATTACTGAAACAGATATTGGTGCAGGTACATCTGAAGGCAAAACTGCTAGTAAATTACTAGGAGCCATTGGTTATGCTGAGGATGAATATTTACAGAATCTCCAATATTTCACTACCCAAAAATTTTTAATAAAAATAACTCTTTTGATTTATTATAATTTTAAAAGAGAATTTACTGCTTTATTTGATAGTGGAGCAGATTTAAGTTGTATAAAAGAAGGAGTAATACCTTCTAGATATTTTTATAAAATCACTCATCGATTAAAAAATGCTAGTGGTGGTCAAATGGGTATTTCATATAAATTACCTAGGGCTTATATATGCCAACATGATGTATGTATACCAGAAAGTTTTGTTTTGGTAAAAAATATAGCTCGGGACGTAATATTGGGTGTCCCGCTTTTCCATAAAATAATTCCTTTCACAAATTGGGATACAAAAAGTTTTACTGGAACTTACAATAGAAAAGGAATTACTTTTGAGTTTATAACTCAGTCGATTCAAAGATATTTAAACGAAATTATTTCCAATAATATCTCTTCAAAAATCAACAAATTGATTTTTTGAAAAATGAAATTTGTTCTCTTACGATTGAGCATGATTTAAAAAATCCTAAATTAATAGAAAAAATTAATTTTCTACTCATATTTGTGGTGATCATCCAAACCAGTTTTGGAATAGGAAGAAGCATATCATAAGTCTTCCTTATGAAGAAGCTTTTTCTGAGGATAATATTCCAACCAAGGCCCGACCTTGTCAGATGAACTCTGAATATTTGGAGTTATGCAAAAAGGAAATTGATTTCCTATAGCAAAAGGGTTTAACAAGACCCTCTAAGTCCAAATGGTCTTGTACTGCTTTTTATGTTAATAAACATGTTGAACGGGAACGAGGAGTTCCTAGATTGGTTATTAATTATAAGCCTCTTAACAAAGTTTTGAAATGGATTAGATATCCTATTCCCAATAAAAAGGATTTACTAGATAGATTACATGGTGCCATAATATTTTTAAAATTTGATTTAAAATCAGGTTATTGGAAAATTCAGATATCTGAAAATGATAGATATAAAACGGTTTTTAACGTTCCAATGGGCCAATATGAATGGAATGTTATGCCTTTTGGTTTGAAAAATGTCTCATCTAAATTCAGAAAATTATGAATGATATTTGTTTACCATATACAGACTTTATAATAGTCTATATTGATGATATCTTAGTATTTTCAAAGACTATTGAGATACATTTCAAACATATGGATTTACTTAAAACAAATTGTTATCCAAAATGGTTTAGTAATATCCAAACCAAAAATGATGATTTTTCAGAATAATATCAGATTTCTTGGTCATAACATAGAAAAAGGAAGGATTATTCCTATTAATAGAAGTATTGAATTTGTTTCTAAATTTCCTAATATTATTACTGACAAGACCCAGCTTCAAAGATTTTTAGGAAGCTTGAATTATACATCTCCTTTTATAAAGGATTTAGCCAAAGATACTACTCTTCTTTATGATAGATTGAGGAAGAATCCGAAAGCATGGACTGATAGTCATACAGAATCAGTCGAACGAATTAAACATAAGGTTAATAACCTTCCATGTTTAACTCTTGCTAACCCTACCTGGGCAAAGGTTGTTGAAACTGATGCCTCAGATGTTGGGCATGGTGGAATACTGTGACGACCCGGCCAGTCGTCTTAAGAATTTACGTCCTGATCCCCCATTAACTGCTTTTCCCAAGTTTATTTCTGCTATTTTTATTTGTCGAGATGTTTGGTTTTGAGTTTCGGAGAGTTTTGGGACACTTAGTCCCTAAATGAGAGCTTAAGCGTTGGAAAGTTGACCGTAGTCGGAACAGTGTGAAGACGGACTCGGAATAGATATCTGATGGTTCCTTAGCTCTATTGGGTGATTTCGGGCTTAGGGGCGTGTTTGGATTTGTGTTTTGGAGGTCCGTAGCTAATTTAGGCTTGAAATGCCGAAAATTGAATTTTTGAAGTTTTCAATTCGATAGTTAAATTTTGATCCGAGAGTCGGAATGGAATTCCGGAAGTTAGAGTAGCTCTGTAGTATTGAATGTGATGTGTGTGCAAAATTTCAGGTCATTCGGACGAGGTTTGATAGACTTTTTGATCAAAGGCGTATTTTTAGAGTTTTTGGAATTCTTAGGCTTGAATCCGATGAAAAATAGGTGTTTTGATGTTGTTTTGAGCGTTCCGAAGGTTGGAACAAGTTTGAATGATTTTTTAGGATTGGTTGGCATGTTTTGTTGAGGTCCCGGGGGCCTCGGGTATATTTCGGATGCTCAACGGATCATTTTTGGACTTAGAGGATTGCAGAAAATGCAACAGGTCTCCAGTTATGGTTTCCTTCTTCGCGTTCGCGAGTGGGGTCTCGTGTTCGTGAAGAGGAGCTGGGGCTGGTGGAAGCTTAAAGCTTCGCATTCGCGATGATGGTCCAGCGTTCGCGAAGCTGAGGGGTCGTATGCCTACGCGTTCGCGGAAAGGGTCTCGCGTTCACGTAGGAGGGAGACATTTGCTACCGTATTTGCGACAGGGGAATCGCGTTTGCGATGAAGGAAATCAGGGCCAAGCGAAGTCGTGCTTCGCGAATGCGAGGGTCCTTCCGTGTTCGCGAAGAAGGATTTACCTGGGCAGATTATAAAATTTCAAAGTCAAGGGTTTAGCCATTTTTATCAAAACTAGAGTTTGGGAGCTCTGATTTGAGCGAGATTTTGAGGGATTTTTAGAGATATCAATTGGGTAACGATTCCTTACTCCTTTTTGCTTGTAACACATTAATCTAAACATGAATTAATCATTTAATTTCGGATTGGAGATAAAAATTGGGGAAAAGTTGGAAGAAAGTTCTTAGACCTAGAATTCGACTTTTGATTGGGAATTTGACCTTAGATTTGGATAATTTTGGTATGCATGAACTCGTGAGAGTGTGAGGATTCTAAAAATATAAATTTTACCCGATGACGTGGGCCCGAGGGGCATTTTGGTCAGTTTACCTAATTTCGCGTATTAGCTTAGGATTTCTTTGTAGAATCAGTTACTTGAAGTATTATTTACATTATACAATTGAATTGAATTGATTTGGGTCATTTGGAGTCGAGTACTCGTGGCAAGAGCGTGGTTTCGGGTTGATTTTGAGCCGGTTCGAGGTAAGTAGGTATGCTATGGTATGCACTGTTGATACCCAATTTTTCCCTATATATTTTCAAAATAGCATATGTGTGCATATATGAGCACCCCAAAAGATTTTGGCATTTTTAATAATTTTTAAGACCAATTTATGGCCTATTATGCACTATAAAATCCATTAATTATTCCCAAAACTTGCCATTTTGGTGAATAATTTATTTCACTCTCACATTTACGTCAAAATATAATTTACATGATTTTTGCATAATTTTACAAGTCCATTTGGTATTTTTAAACTAAAATTGCATGAAATTGCAATTTTAGCCTACTTCTAGATTTAATAGCAATTTTTATTACAAAATCAATACTAATATTTTTAAATTAATACCTACATATTGCTTATCAACCCAGTATTTTAAATTTGATTTTTAACATCTTTTACTATTTTTATAAATTCAAAAGGGAAAAATGGCTATTTTAATTTTAGCCTCTTTTTGATTTCAATTACAGCCTAATTCTAACCCCCCAATTCCCAACCCAATTTCATTTCTACCTGATCCAAACCCAATTAAAAGAACCCGCCCGGATCCCATTTTAAAATCGTGGCCGTTGATTGTTTTAATCAACGGCCCCCGTTTGCCCTTTCCTTTTTAACCTAACGACCCCCCAATCTCCTCTCATTCACCCACTCGTCTCTATCTCTCTATCTCTCACTCTCTCTGGAACCTTCCACCTCCTCGCCTCTCCGATGAGCTCCCTTCACCTTCTCCGGCCATTTTCTAACCTAAATCCATGGTGGTTTCACCATCCACCAGTCTCCTAAGGCTCCTCGCACTTGATTACTGAAGTTCCATGGCCTTGGCCACGAATAATCGAACCTGGACCTTTGTCGATTCAAGTTCTACGGCCATCTCTGGCCATCTCCGGCGTGTCTTAGCCGTATGAGTCCATCTCGACTCGGACCAGCCCTTTTTCCAGGCCTTTCTCATTTTCTAGGGTTTCTCTGAAACCCTATGCCATTTCGAGGTTTTCTTATTTCTCTCTAGATCTACTTTAGATCCGTGCTATTTCTGAGGTTTTTAAAGTATTTCTTACATCATTTCAAGTTTTTGCTTTCAAAACTGTTCGTCTTCTCGAACCTAGGGTTTCCTTGATTTTTACTTATTCTACTATGATTTCTTACCGTATTTTGCTTTGCTGTAACTCCTAATGTTTTCACTATGGTTTCTATGTATTTTTCTTTTACTGTATTTCCTCCTAGGGTTTGCTAGTGATTTCCTTTACTGTGTTTTCTTTCATTATGATTCCATGAAATGTTTATGTTCCTTGGATTTTCTGAGTTTACTTTGCCTGATTTTCTACGCTTTCGTCTTTACATTTAATCTATGGAGGAAACCCTAGATTTTGGGGGTTTTCAAAACACTTGTGTGCGATTGTTTTGCTTCTTGTGTCTAAACTAGTTTGATTTCAAAAACCCTAATTTCTAAGTTTGTCTCATGTTCTGTGATTCTTGCTAAGCTTTGCAAGACCTTCTGATTTCTAACATGCTATCTGACACTCTCTTCTAGCTATGTTCTTCTACTCTTGATTGCATGACCACTCTGTTTGTTTAATTCCAGCCTCGCATGTTTAAAGCTATGCACTCTTTATAATCAGACCTTTCCCTCTCAAAATAACCCTAATTTTGGGGATTGATTTCAGACTACCATTATGTGAGCTTGTTTGATTCTTTCTTTGTCTAATTTGGACCTTTTTCTGACTTGGTTCATTATTGATTTTGAATCCTTGATTCCTTGATTTACTATGTACTAGTTGATTTACTTCTTACCTTATTTACCTAACCGTGTATTTTTAAACTTTCCTTATGTATTTACCCTTCATTGCCCAATGTGTTACTTGATTTTCTTTCCTTAAATAAAACTCTGCCCTTTTACCGTTCAAATTTGGACTCCTTAATTAAAGGAATCCCCTTCTCCTGATTGATTCTAATTGATACTGAATTATTCTTTGCCTTGCTTACTTGCCTGGTTTTTAAACTATAAATACCCTGCTCTTTTTTCTTTAAACACACGAACAATAGAGTTCAAAAATACACACACACTAAAAGCTCTCTTCTCTTTACCACTATTAGTACTACTGTTGTGTCTAGTCGGCTGAAAGCCAAGGCTAGACTATAGAATCTTGCTTGGTTTTCTCAAGTGTTTGCTGAGGCTTGAGTGGACTCTCTGGCTGTTTCTTGCATTGTTTGTTCTGCTATTTGAAAGTTGCAACTGGTATGTCTCCATAAGTTAAATAACATTCTCCAAAACTATGTGTTTACTTCTCCCTTTCACATGTCCCTCACTATATATTTGTATTGTGCTTTCCTGCATTCTGTAGCTATACTTTAGTCTGTTATGTTCTTTCTTCATGTTTCTGCACCTTTAAGTTCTGTTATGCTTTCTTGTCCTTCCTTGATGTTTTTCTATACATGCTTTCCATGTGAACCCTTTCCTTTTGACCTCTTATGTGTGAGTACTATTCTAGGTTAGGGTAGCATCCCATTGCTATCCATGACCTGGGACCAGGTTCTCTTGAACCTTACTCAAATCAGTCTCATTCCCTTCTTCCCCCTTTATGTGCTGAGCCTTGACTAGAGTCTGGTAGTGTCCTAATCACCATCCAGGCTCAAGTCTGACTTTAAAAAGTCTGCTCTTTATTTGTTTGGATCAAGTAAAGGGTCAGGGATGTGCCAGCCTATACTCATGGCTGGGTATGACCACCCTTTGCTCTGATTCCCTCAACTCCCCTCACTTTACACTTACTCCTAGTTCCTTAAGTTCTGCCCCCCTTTGGTAAGCCATGCTTTGGGACCCTTGAGCTCCCTCTGAACTTGGATGCCTGAGGGCTGGCATTTCCACACTGCACTACTCTGTTGCTATTATAATTACTCAGAGTGTTAAGCATTGCCTGGAGTTCTTAAGACTCCTTGGAACTTTGAAAACATTCTGAGTAAGGAGAAGGCCTTGGAACTGGAATCTGGATTTGGTGAAACACATGTGTTGGACATTAAGGTTGCATTGGGCTTCCTCGGATCTGTCTGTAGTTTTGATGTATTTATTTTTAGTCTTTTCCTTACAGTTCAGTAATAACTTTGTAAAAGAAACTCGGGGAAAATATTAGTAAAGGGTGTGGGAGGGGTTTATGTCGCATGCATAAATCAAAGGGTAGAGATCATGCCTATAGGTCTTTTGTGCTTTAAATTTTACTAGAAATCCTGCCTATAGGTTTGTTTAATGTTCCTAATTCAGTCACCTAGATACCATGCCTATAGGGTTTAACGTTTAATCATATTGCAAATCACTAGAGATCCTGCCTATAGGATTCTAACATTCATGTAATCAATTGCATATAGAAACCATGCCTATAGGAAATGCATATGCGTTAGGCAAACTATAGGGTAATTAAACATTCATCTATTTACCAACTCTTTAACATGCCTTAAAATCAAGTATAGATACTATGCATATAGGGTTTCGTCTCAAACCTGTCTGATTCGTTTAAGCAGTAATAGTCCGTTAACTGGTCCTTAATGTCTTGATGTAATGCTTTCAATAAAACTCTTGTAAACCAGTATGCTTTTTAAACTCTTCAAATCTGCATCTTTTCCTGAACAGTTCTTTTAAACATTCTGCCTAAACGTTTTACTCAGTCCCTGAAATTGTCTTTTAAAACAGTCCTGTAACTCACTCTTTTCTTAAAGATATTCTTGCCTTTGAAACTCTTTCACAACTCTTCTACATTCTCTTTTCCTACTCAAACAATCCGCTGATTTCAAATTCGTTTATAAACTTACTGCAGTCTTTATTTCTTTTTAGACTCTTCTGCATTAAGACCTCAATAACTAACAATCAGATCCGAGGGGCTTGATGCAGACTTTTTATCCAACTTTATGTGTGTAACCGATTCGTCCGCCTCTTAATTTCTTAACTTTAAAGACCAAATCAGTACGTGCAAGTCATGCTAAACTAGTTGCTATGTGATTCAAAGGGGTTATGTGAAGCCTTTGTATGTTTGTTTATTCCCCATTACTTGCTACTTGTTTTGATTGACGCCCTAGTCTTTTTATCCTTTTGAAACTCCATATATGCCTCTATCCCTTTTCTCCCCCCCCCCTTTAGGATTAGAAGTCCTAATACCCCGGGACTGATAGGTCGGGACGGGTATTAGCATGCAATAAGTAAACGAGACTAATCGCGTTTAATATCTTGACGGGGTGGGAAGGGTAGAATATGGATATGATGACCGGTGCACTAATATCTCGTGTGAGAATGATTGTTGGTATTGCACCAAGGTGATCCGTATTGTATTTAAACCTAGGACCTTTTTCTTTATTTATACGATGTGATATATTCTTAAAAGTAATGTTTTCTTCAATCAATATTTTCTTTCCAAAACCACTTATGTCTTTTTTTTCTCTCTCTTTTCTTTCAAAACTTTCAACTTATTTGTATTCCTTATGTGCAAACATTGTCTGTTACTTGTACTCTTCTCAAAGTCACAACTAAGTACGGCCGGGAACCACACTAGTGGATCTTGAGGGGTGCCTAACACCTTCCCTCGAGATAATCTCAAGCCCTTACCCTAATCTCTGGTCTCTTCATCTCAAACCCTTCTTAAAGTGTCCTAATGCACTATAATCATTAGGTGGCGACTCTTCAACTTCCAAACCCAATTCTCGAAAGGGAATAAGAGTTGTTTTGTCCATAATGTCGTAAAACCCGATTTCGCCTTAGAAAAAGGGGGCGTCGACAGTGGAGGGGGACTTCCCCTTAGGATTCGGTATATTTGATATTTGAATGTCTTGTACGTGAGGTGACGAGTGCGTACTTGAGCTAATTGTTGAAAATCCAATTTTTTGGGTAATTTCGATTGTGTTCCTTTTCCTGTTTTATTTTACTTGCAATTTAAACCTGCTGTTAGCTTAGAAAAAGCATGTCTAATTGACTTAACTGTTTATTTGCCTAAACTGCCTTAATTGAATTATGTGAAGCATGTTAGATTAGAATTACCTATTTACTTGATACGAAGTTGAGCTTAATTGAGTATTCTTGTGTTGTTGTTGTGTGTTTTACTTTGGGACTACGGGGCGGCATCCCGGGAGATCTCCTGTACGTATTTATGATTTGAACTGAGGTGCGGGATACCAAGAGATCCCTAGCATGTATATTGAGGATACCAAGAGATCCTCGAGATACCAAGAGTTCCTTAGCACATATTGAGGATACCGATAGATCCTCGGGATACCAAGAGATCCCTAGAATATATTGAGGATACCAAGAGATACCTGGCATATATTGAGGGTACTAATAGATCCTCGGGATACTGAGAGATCCCCGGTTATTTCCTTGTGATTGTTTTTGCCTCTGTTTCAGTTATTGAATTCCTTGTTTTCCTGTATTAAATGCTAATCGTTAGTTTTCAACTGTACTGCTTATCTTATATTGTCATGTCTTATATTCTTTATTTTATCTTAGTAGGGCCCTAACCTTCCTCATCACTACTCGATCGAGGTTAGGCTTGGCACTTACTGAGTACCGCTATGGTGCACTCATGCCCTTTTTGCGCATGTTTTTCATGTGCAGATCCAGGTAATGTGACTCAGTTCGATCACCCGTGAGGTGAGGCGACTGCTCTAGAGACTTCGAGGTATATCTGCCACGTCTGCAGACCGAGGTGTCCCTTTCTATTCTAGCTTTTAAAAATTTGCCCTTCTGTATTTCTTTTCTTTATTAGATATTCTGGAGTTAAACACTGTTGGACATTCAAAGGCTTGTGGTTTTGTGAGTTTCTACGTTTTAGGATAATGTATTAGATTCTGAGAAGTTGTGTTGTATATGCCAAGCGGCATTTTAAATATTGTTTCATTCGGTTATTTTTGGCTTTTGATTATTTTTTCCGTAAGTTTCATTTATTTTCTGCATTTGTTAGGCTTACCTAGTCGTAAAGACTAGGTGCTGTCACGACAGTTCACGGAGGGCAAACTGGTGTCGTGGCAAGTTGGTATCAGAGCTTTGGGTTCATAGGAGTCATAGATCACAAGCTGGTTTATAAGAATCTCGCTGATCGGTACGGAGATGTCTGTACTTATCTACGAGAGGCTATGTAACTGTTAGGAAAATTTCCACTTCATTTGATTTCCTTGTCGTGCGATATTTTGACATCACAATTCTAAACTTTTGTCTTCTATTCTCTCACAGATGGTGAGAATGCGCGCTACCCGAGATGATCAGGCACCCGCGCCCCCTACTGCAACCATCAGAGGCTGGGGCCGGGGTAGAGGCCGAGGACGCGCATGTGCTGCAGTCAGAGCACCTACGCAAGCTACCGCCGAGGTACCACCACCAGTTCCAGCTGGAGTCCAAGCACCTAACACGCCTACTGCTAGAACTACTCCAGCTCTTCAGGAGACTCTAGCACAGTTCATGAGCATATACACCACTTTGGCTCAGGCAGGGTTGCTTCCCCTTGCTGCAGCTACATCTCAGGTTGGGGGAGGAGCACAGACTCCCGCCGCCCGCACTCCTGAGCATCAAGTGCATGTTGAGTAGGTCCCTGAGATTATTCATATACAGCCTGCAGTGCCAGTTCAACCCGAGGACAGGGTAGCGGCTTCTGAGGATGAGCAGCTGAGGCTTGAGACATTCAAGAAGTTCAAGCCTCCTATTTTCAGCGGTCTAACATCGGATGATGCTCTGGGATTTCTAGATGAGTGCTACCGCATTCTCTGTACCATGGGTATATCAGGATCGAGCAGGGTTTCCTTCACTACTTTCCAGCTTCGAGGAGCCTCCTATGAGTGGTGGCGCACCTATGAGTTAGACAGTCCGGATGAGGCTGCTTCACTGACTTGGACTCAGTTTTTAGATCTGTTCCTGAGAGATTATGTTCCTCAAAACCTCAAGGACGCATGGCGCGCAGAGTTTGAGCATTTTTGCCAGGGTGCTATGACTATCTCAGAGTATGCTATCTGTTACACTAGTTTGGCTAGGCATGCACCAGCCTTGGTTTCTACTATTTGCGAGAGGGTTCGCCGATTTATTGAGGGCCTTATTCCTAGCATCAGGTATAGCATGGCTTGTGAGTTAGAGATGGATATTTCCTATCAGCAGGTGGTGAGAATTGCTAGGAGGATTGAGGGTATGCATGCTAGGGAGAGAGAGGAGATGGAGGCCAAGTTGAGAGTCGGGCCATTTCTCTAGTGCCCGTGCCCCAGCAGTAGGTCATCATAGTAGGGGTTATATGAGTCGCCCTGTTCATTTAGCTCTTCCAGCAGCCAGTGGTATTCCAGCTCCTCCTAGACCTCAGGAGCCTTATTATGCACCTCTGGTATCTAGCATGCCTCCTGCGTGGGGTGCTTTCAGAGGTCAGTCCAGCAGACCTGGCCCGAGCCAGTCACAGCCGCCACGTCCTCCCAAAGCTTATTTTGAGTGTGGTGACACATGCCATGTTGTGAGGGATTGCCCTAGACTTGGGATGAGTGCACCTCCACAGACTTCTCAACCACAATGTGCCCCGTAGAGTTCACATGCTATGGTTACAGCTCCAGTTGCTACCCCACCTGCTCAGCCAGCCAGAGGTGGAGGTCGGGGAGGTAGAGGTCGCCCTAGAGGGGGAGGCCAGGCCCGATACTATGCCCTTCCTGCCCGTATCGAGGTTGTTGCCTTCGATTCTGTCATCACAGATATTATATTAGTTTGTCACAAAGATGCAACGGTTTTATTCAATCCAGGCTCCACTTATTCTTATGTCTCTTCTTATTTTGCTCTGCATTTGGGTGTATCTCGGGATTCTTTAAGTTCCCCTATTTATATTTCTACTCTTGTGGGAGATTCTCTTATTGTGGACCGCATTTATCGGTCGTGTTTGGTTGCTCTTAGTGGTTTTGAGACCAGAGCCGATTTATTGTTGCTCAACATGGTAAATTTTGACATTATCTTGGGCATGGACTAGTTGTCGCTCCATTATGCTATTCTTGATTGTCACGCCAAAACCGTGATGCTGGCTATGCCAGGTGTGCCGCGTGTTGAGTAGAGAGGTATTTTAAATCACACTCCCAGTAGAGTTATTTCTTTTCTTAAAGCTCAGCGTATAGTTGAGAAGGGGTGTGACGCGTATTTAGCTTATGTGAGAGATGTCAGTATTAAAACCCATTCAGTTGATTCAGTTCCAGTAGTACGAGATTTTCTCGATGCGTTTCCTGCTGATCTTCTAGGCATGCCGCCTGATAGAGATATTGATTTTTCCATTGATCTATTGACGGGCACTTAGCCCATTTCTATTCCCCCATATCGTATGACTCCTCCTGAGTTGAAGGAGTTGAAGGATCAGTTGTAGGAATTGCTTGATAAGATTTTATTCGGCCAAGTGTATCACCTTGGGGTGCTACTGTCTTGCTTGTGAAAAAAAAGGATGGTTCTATGCGTATGTGTATTGATTATTGCCAGTTGAACAAGGTTACAGTGAAGAACCATTATCCTTTGCCTCGTATTGATGATCTGTTTGACCAGCTTCAAGGCACACGGTGTTTTCTAAGATTGACTTGTGCTCAGGTTACCATCAGTTGAAAATTTGAGAGCCAAATATCCCGAAGACTGCTTTCAGGACTCGGTATGGTCATTACGAGTTCCTTGTTATGTCATTTGGGCTGACCAATGCCCCAGCAGCCTTCATGCATTTAATGCACAGTGTGTTCCGGTCGTATCTTGACTTGTTTGTCATTATCTTTATTGATGATATTCTGGTGTATTCCCGGAGTCGAGAAGATCATGAGCAGCACCTGAGGACTGTGCTTCAGACTCTGAGAGAGAAGAAGTTATATGCTAAATTCTCGAAATGCGAGTTTTAGTTGGACTCCATGGCATTCTTAGGCCACGTGGTATCGAGTGAGGGTATTCAGGTGGATCCGAAGAAAATAAAGGTCATTCAGAGTTGGCCCAGACGATCCTCAGCTACAAACATCCGCAGTTTTCTTGGCTTGGCGGGTTACTACCGTCGTTTTGTGGAGGGGTTTTCATCGATTGCATCCCCCATTACCATGTTGACCCAGAAGGGTGCTCCGTTCCAGTGGATAGAGGAGTGTGAGGCGAGCTTTCAGAAGCTCAAGACATCTTTGACCACATCCCCAATTTTGATACTGCCTACAGGTTCGGGGTCTTATACGGTCTATTGTGATGCTTCGAGGGTTGGCCTCGGAGCGGTGTTGATACAGGATGATAGAGTGATTGCCTACGTGTCCAGACAGTTGAAGATACATGAGAAGAATTATCCGGTCCACGACCTTGAGTTAGCTGTCATTGTTCATGCCCTGAAGATCTAGGACCATTATTTATACAGTGTGCCTTGTGAGATTTATACTGACCATCGGAGCTTGCAGCACCTGTTCAAGAAAAAGGATCTAAATTTGCGCTAGAGGAGGTGGTTAGAGTTGCTGAAGGACTATGATATCACTATTCTGTATCACCCAGGCAAGGCCAATGTGGTGGTCAATGCTTTGAGTCGCCGGGTAGAGAGTTTGGGGAGTTTGGCTTATTTACCAGCATCGGAGAGGCCTATGGCGATGGATATTCAAGCCTTAGCCAGCCAGTTAGTGAGATTGGATCTTTCAGAGCCCAGTCGGGTTCTAGATTGCGTGGTTTCTCGGTCTTCTCTATTTGATCGTATTAGGGAACATTAGTATGATGACCCTCATTTGCTTGTCCTCAAGGACAAGGTTCAGCATGGTGATCCGTCGCACGTGTTGGATTTCAGTTCAATTCAGTTGGATAAGGATCTATCCTATGTTGAGGAGCCAGTGGCAATATTGGACAGGCAGGTTAGAAAGTTGAGGTCAAAGAACATTGCATCAGTAAAGGTTCAGTGGCGGGGTCAGCCGATCGAGGAGGTGACCTGGGAGACCTAGCAAGATATGCACAGTCGTTACCCTCATCTTTTCACTACTTCAGGTATGTCTTTATGCTCGTTCGAGGACGAACGAATGTTTAAATGTAGAGGATATGACGACCCGGCCGGTCGTCTTACGAATTTACGCCTCGATTCCCCATTAACTGCTTTCCCCAAGTTTATTTCTGCTATTTTGATTTGCCGGGATGTTCGGTTTTGGGTTTCGGAGAGTTTTGGGACACTTAGTCCCTAAATGAGAGCTTAAGTGTTGGAAAGTTGACCATAGTTGGAACAGTGTGAAGACAGCCTCGGAATGGAAATCTGATGATTCCGTTAGCTCCGTTGGGTGATTTCGGGCATAGGGGCGTGTTCGGATTTGAGTTTTGGAGGTCTGTTGCTAATTTAGGCTTGAAATGCCGAAAGTTGAATTTTTGAAGTTTCCAGTTTGTAAGTGAGATTTTGATCTGAGAGTCGGAATGGAATTCCGGAAGTTGGAGTAGCTCCATAGTGTTGAATGTGACGTGTGTACAAAATTTTAGGTCATTCGGACGAGGTTTGATAGACTTTTTGATCAAATGCATATTTTTAGAGTTTTTGGAATTCTTAGACTTGAATCCTATGAAAAATAGGTGTTTTGATGTTGTTTTGAGCGTTCCGAAGGTTGGAACAAGTTTGAATGATGTTTTAGGATTGGTTGGCATGTTTGGTTGAGGTCCCGGGGGCCTCGGGTGTGTTTTGGATGCTCAACGGATCATTTTTGGACTTAGAGGATTGCAGAAAATGCAGCTGGTCTCCAGTTCTGGTTTCCTTCTTCGCATTCACGAGTGGGGTCTCGCGTTCGCGAAGAGGATCAGGGGCTGGTGTAAGCTTAACGCTTTGAGTTCGCGATGATGGTCCAGCGTTCACGAAGCTGAGGGGTCGTATGCCTACGCGTTCACGAAAAAGGTCTCGCGTTTGCGTAGGAGGGAGAAGTTTGCTACCGCGTTAGCGACAGGGGCATCGCGTTCGTGATGAAGGAAATCAGGGCCAAGCGAAATTGTGCTTCGCGAATGCGAGGGTCCTTCCGCGTTCGCGAAGAAGGATTTACCTGGGCAGATTATAATATTTCAAAGTCGAGGATTTAGCCATTTTTATCAAAACTAGATTTAGGGCTCGGATTTGATCGAGATTTTGAGGGATTTTCAGAGATATCAATTGGGTAATGATTCCTTACTCCTTTTTTCTTGTAACCTATTAATCTAAACATGAATTCATCATTTAATTTCGGATTGGAGATGAAAATTGGGGAAAAGTTGGAAGAAAGTTCTTAGACCTAGAATTCAACTTTTGATTGGGAATTTGAACTTAGATTTGGATAATTTTGGTATGTATGAACTCGTGAGAGCTTGAGATTCTGAAAATATAAATTTTACCCGATTCCGAAATGTGGGCCCGAGGGGCGTTTTGGTCATTTTACCTAATTTTGCGTATTAGCATAGGATTTCTTTGTAGAATCAGTTACTTGAAGTGTTATTTACATTATACAATTGAATTGAATAGATTTGGGCCATTTGGAGTCGAGTACTCATGACAAGAGCGTGGTTTCAGGTTGATTTTGAGCCAGTTCGAGGTAAGTGGCTTGTCTAACCTTGTGTGGGGGACCTTCCCCTTAGGATTCAGTATATTTGATATTTGAAATGCCTTGTACGTGAGGTGACGAGTGCGTACTTGATCTAATTGTTGAAAATCCGATTTTCTTTAAGTAATTTCAATTGTGTTCCTTTTCTTGTTTTATTTTACTTGCAATTTAAACCTACTGTTAGCTTAGAAAAAGCATGTCTAATTGACTTAACTATTTATTTGCTTAAACTGCCTTAATTGAATTATGTGAAGCATGTTAGATTAGAATTACTTGTTTACTTGATACAAAATTGAGCTTAATTGAGTATTCTTGTGTTGTTGTTGTGTGTTTTACTTTGGGACTATGGGACGGCATCCCGGGAGATCCCCTATACGTATTTATGATTTGAACTGAGGTGTGGGATACCGAGAGATCTCTGGCATGTATATTGAGGATACCAAGAGATCCTCGGGATACCAAGAGATCCCTAGCACATATTGAGGATACCGAGAGATCCTCGGGATACCAAGAGATCCCTGGCATATATTGTGGAGGGTACTAAGAGATCCTCGAGATACTGAGAGATCCCCGGTTATTTCCTTGTGATTGTTTTTGCCTCTGTTTTAGTTATTGAATTCCTTGTTTTCCTGTATTAAATTCTTATCCTTAGTTTTCAACTGTACTGCTTATCTTATACTGTCATATCTTATATTCTTTATTTTATCTCATTAGGGCCCTGACCTTCCTCATCACTACCCGACCGAGGTTAGGCTTGGCACTTACTGAGTACCGTTGTGGTGTACTCATGCCCTTTCTGCGCATATTTTTCATGTGCAGATCCAGGTACTGCGACTCAGTCCTATCACCCGTGAGGCGAGGCGACTGCTGTAGAGACTTCGAGGTACATCTGCCGCGTCCGCAGACCGAGGAGTCCCTTTCTATTCTAGTTTTTAAACATTTGTCCTTCTGTATTTCTTTTCCTTGTTAGATATTCTAGAATTAGACACTGTTAGACATTCAAAGGTTTGTGGTTCCGTGAGTTTTCGGATTTTGGGATAGTGTATTAGATTCTGAGAAGTTGTGTTGTATATGCCGAGCGGCATTTTAAATATTGTTTCATTTGGTTATTTTTGGCTTTTGATTATTTCTTCTGCAAGTTTCATTTATTTTCTGTATTTGTTAGGCTTACCTAGTCGTAGAGACTAGGTGCCGTTACGACAGTTCACGGAGGGCGAACTGGGGTCATGACAAATACTAAAACAGTGCTCCCCAATAGATAAACAAGAATACCTTGTTCAATTTTATTCGGAAAAATGGAATAATTTCCAAAAGAATTATGCTATTGTAGCTAAAAAAATCCTTGCTATAGTAAAATGTGTTATGAAATTCTAGACTAATTTATATAATCAGAAGTTTTTAATAAAAACTGATTGCCAAGCAGCAAGATTTATCTTTAATAAAGATTTCAAACATGATGTTTCCAAACAAATGTTTGCAAGGTGGCAAGCATTATTAGCCCCTTTTGATTATGAAATAGTCTACAAAAAAAAGGTCAGATAATAGTCTCCCTGATTTTCTTACTAGAGAATACTTGAACTCATAGTTCTTTGTTTATTACAGATTATAAGACATGCATATAGACCTCCTCGAAATAGAGGAAAAGGAAGGACATCTTCTGTGATGACCCAAAAGGTTATCACTTATTTTAAAAGTGAATTCTGCTTTCTGAGGCCTTAAAAACCTCTTTCGGTATCACCTCGGTTTGCGTGCGTAGTCGGGCGCGTAGCCGGAAAGCCATTTTGTGAAAATCTGTGAAAAATGATGAATTTTGCATTTAAAATGAGTTTAAGTTGACTTCGGTCAACATTTTGGGTAAACGGCCCCGGACCCGTGATTGGATGGTCTCGGAGGGTCCGTAGGAAAATATGGGACATGGGCGTATGCCCAGAATCGAATTCCGAGGTCTCAAGCCCGAGAAATGAATTTTTAAAGAAAATTATTTTCTGGAATTATTTGTGAATTTTGGGAATGAAATGTGATTAAAACTTGATGGTGCCGGGCCTGTATTTTGGTTCCAGCGCCCGGTACAGGTCTTATATGTGATTTAAGATAAGTCTGTAAAATTTGGTAGAAACGGACTTGAAACGACGTGAATCAGATCGTTTCTGAGAAAAATTGGAAAATTTGAAGTTCTTAAGAAATTTCATGATTTTGATGCTAAATTCATAGTTGTTGATGTTATTTAGTGATATGAATGCACGAGCGAGTCCGTATAATGTTTTTAGGTTGGTGTACATATTTGGTTTGGAGCCCCGAGGGCTCGGGTGAGTTTTGGATAGGTCACGGGGTGGATTTTTGGACTTAAGGAATTGCAAGCTTCAGCTGTTTCTGTGCAGGCCTGCAAGCTTCGCATTTGCGAAGCCTGGCTCGCAAATGCGAGGGCTATGTCGCAATTGCGAAAGTATCCCAGGCCAGCCTATCTCATAATTGCGAGTGTTTTAATCGCAAATGCGATCCCCCAGCTTGTGGCCAGTCGTCACAAATGCGACATGTTGGTCACATTTCCCAGCTCGCAAATGCGAACTTAGCAGAAGTTTGGGTTCGCAATTGTGAACCCTGGTCGCAATTCCCATATCTGCAACCTGCAATTTTATAACTTAGCCAAAAATCTTTCATTTTTCACACTCTTCCAAAACCAAAACACTCTTGGGCAATTTTTCAAAGACAACGCTTCTTCCAAATCGATTGTAAGTCAATTTTAACTCATTTTCTTCAATCATTAACATCTTTTCACATGATTTCAACTAAAAATCAATGATTTTCATGGGGGAAATTGGGTGTTTTTGGTAGAACCTAGGTTTTTCAAAAAAATTGGGCATTTGGACCTCGATTTGAGGTCTGTTTTCAAAACAAATTATATATTTGGCTTCGTGGGGGAATGGGTAATCGGGTTTTGGTTCAAACCTCGGGTTTTGACCATGTGGGCCCGGGGGCAATTTTTGACTTTTTGGGTAAAACTTTAGAAAACTCATTTTCATGCATTAGAATTGATTCATTTGGCATTTATTGATGTATTTAAGTAACTTGTGGCTAGATACGAGCGAATTGGTGGTGGAATCAAAAGGTAAAGCGATAGTAAAGGCTTGAATTGTGTTCGTGGCATCGAGGTAAGTGTTTGGTCTAACCTTAGCTTGAGGGATTAGGAGTTGAGTCCTATTTGCTATATGGTATTTGTCGAGTACGACGTATAGGCATAGTGACGAGTATACATACGTTGGCGTCAAGCATGCCCGTGAGTCTTATATTGTGAATATTATGGCTTCGTTGTATTATTCATGGTTTGATGATGATTTCTATTGTTGGGCAAAGTTTGTGGAAGTAATTGTGACATTTGAACATTGAGGAGCGTTGGCTCAAGTTGTACAATGAAATGTGAAAGTATAAGTGGAAATTGAACCTTTTAGAGCATTGGCTTAAAGTTGTGAGGTGAGTTGGGAAGTAAAAGTGAAAAAGAGGAGAGAATCATTATATTATCTCTCTTGTCGGGAAATTTGTTGTTTTTAATGTTATCTCCCTTGCCGGAATGTTGATGCTTCTTACGATGTTGTTCCCTTGCCGGGACTTGATTGTTGAACTATTGTTCTCTTACCAGGATTATTATTGTAGTTTCATTTATTCCCTTGCTCTATTGTTTGTGATAGTTGTTTGGGTGAGGAAGAGTGCTAAAGCACGAAGGGGGATGCCGTGTATGATTTGTGAGGAAAGAGTGTAAAGCACGAAGGGTGATGTTGTGCCGCACAATATACCTTTCAGTGCCTATTATATTAATTTTATGGCGAGGATGAAAATAACAACACGAAGGGTGATGCCGTGCAGTTTATGTTGATTCTTATGGTGAGTACGAGAGTAAAAGTACGAAGGGTGATGTCGTGCACTTGTCCTTGATTTTCCTGATTCTTGCTGATAATTGAGTTATGTTGTCCTTTACGTTTACTTACTGATTTTCTGTTGTTACTTGATTTTATTTTGATATTATAGATTCTCTTACCCTATTTACCTTGTAATTTATTGTTTGGGTGAGAAAGAGTGTAAAGCACGAAGGGTGATGCCGTGTATTGTTTTAGTGAGAGAGTGATAAAGCACTAAGGGTGATGCCATGTGTTGTTTTGGTGAGAGAGTGGTAAAGCACGAAGGGTGATGCCATGTATTGTTTTGGTGAGAGAGTGTTAAAGCACGAAGGGTGATTCCATGCACTTGTCTTTGATTTTCTGATTTTTATTGATAACTGAATTACGGTTTCTCTACATTTAATTGCTGGTTTCCTGTTGATACTTGTTATACCCCGCAGCATGATTTCCCCTTCCCATTTTCAATTGAACCGTGGTGATCCTCATATTTATTTGTTGTTCTTCTGTTATTATTCGTTGCTTCCCTGCAACATGTTTCCCCCTCCCATACTTGACTGTATATTATTGTTCTTCTTTTCTGTTGTACATAGTTAAACTGCACAGGTTTAATTGGTAGTCTGGTCCTAGCCTTGTCACTACTTCGCGAGGTTAGGCTATGCACTTACCAGCACATGGGGTCGGTTGTGCTGATACTACACTCTGCACTCTTTTGTGCAGACCCCAGTGTTGTAGACTTCGGACCGTAGTGAGATTGTCGTTCCTGGGTTATCAAGCGACCCGAGGTAGTCCTGCAGGCGTCCACAGGCCTTAACGTCCCCTTCTATCTACTATTCTTGTTTCTTCCATGTATTTCCAGAGACAATGTTATATTTATTTCTTTCAAACCTTATTTGTAGTACTCTTAGACCGACTGTGAAGCTGTGACACCAGTTCTGGGTAGTAGAGGTTCGAACAATTGTCTTGGATTCATGTTCAGATAGTTTATTGCATTTTCTTCCGCTTATGTTAAATTTCGTTGTTTAAATATTATTGCTTCATAATTGTTAGGGAATATAAAATGGGTAAAAAGGTAATTTGTTCAATAGTCAGCTTGCCTAGCTCACATTAGTAGACGCCATCACGACTCTCGGGCGGTGAAAAATCCAGATCGTGACATATTCTTATGGTAGAGGGAATAATATTCTCGCTCAAATGGGGAACCAGCAATTGATAGCTGCTAATATAGCAGGTATTCCAGGTGATAATACAGAACACCCTTTATACAAAGATTTCATGATTTTATAAACTACAGAAAAGAAGAAGGTACATCAAATGTGTCAACATATTCCTCAGTAACAACAGAGGAAAGTCATGAGAACCTTGAGGTTTATAACCAAAAGGAAAAGAAAGAATTAATAATTCTTTTAGAACAATCCGACCTTAAATGGATGGATAATCCATGGCAGCTTATGACTCGATATCTTGATACAGTTTCATATGCTACTCCTGCTTATAAATACATGATGCACTATGAGATAATACTATCAACTACAGGTTTATTCTGCAAATACAAAGAAAACTTATAGTTTTTCCAAGATTATTATAAAAAAGGTATTACCCTCAGATGAATGGGGTATCAGTACCTTAAAGGATAGAGAATATACTCATCCTGACCAGAAAGTCGCAGTTAAATTCAATTACTAGGACTATGTAGAAAGTTTTAATAAAACTTTTTTATACGAGAATCCTAATAGGAAACACTTGTGGTTCATTAAGATCTGTTCTAATATGAATAGTCAACAAATTCCCAATTGATTTTTAAAATGGTGGAAATCATATGGTCCATCATTAGATATTCTTCCTCCAGTATTCAAGAATTTATATACTCAATGGGTAGATATATCTCCCAAAATTATTTTGTTATTATGATGGCATTGCAGCCATGTATTTTTTCATAGAATTCTCAATTCCTTGGATAATGAAATGGGATGTACAAGCTGGTTCTACGGACGAGGAATTTCCTGTCTTCACAGAATTTTTTATAATAAGTTTTGGAGTAAATTACTCCAACCAAACTAGCAAGGAAAATTATTCGGCGAAAAATTAATTCAGGAAATTCAGGCAAAAATTGAAGTTTATGCCAAACAAGAGATAACAAATGTTGTAGTGATAAAATAAGTCCATTTGAAATTGTTATTAAAAGACTTCAAATGAAGAAAGATGTGGTCTCTAAAAGAGAAATTATTGCATCATATTTTGAGGAAATAAAGAAAGATTTGGCAAAGAATTTTAGAACAGAAATCGGCGATGATGTATCGATGACCTCTATCGGTAATACTTTCGATGAAGAAACCTGTGCAGCAGGAGAAGCTCAAAGCAGTCCAAGCATAGATGTTAATATTGATGAAATTGAAGAATTCCTTGCAAAACTGAAGGAGAATGCAGAAGAATCTTCTCCGAAAAAAAATAATAAAGGAAAAGCCAAGACATGAAGGCCCCATAAGATAAATTATTGGGGTAATGAAGACAACTTTAATAAAGTAACGAACCCCTCCATTATTGAAGAGAATCTACGTTTATAAAGTAGTTTGTCCGGTTATAATAATATAGAATTTTCTTTTTATTTTGTCGGCCATAATGTAATTATTTTGTCGACCATTTTACTATTAAATTTTGTTTGTTTTGGGCAGAGATCCATTATATAAGGATCCTCATTTCTTTTGAGAGGTAGGCATTAGCCAACGCTCTCCCTTCTCTCTAACTTCTCTCTATTCTTGTAAAGAACTCCTCTGTAATCTTTTAATAAAAATAAAAAAAGGTCACTTGGCCAAAAACCCAGCGGTCGGTATTGAATTTTGTTTTGTTTATATACTTATTCTTTTTACTGTTTAGCCTAAATGATAGGCTAAAACCTTAAGTGTTAAACTTAGTATTCATAGACTATTTACAACACATGCTTTGCTATTAAGCTACAACTGAGTCACCCCGATGGTGCTGAAGGTTGGAACAATATAGCCTAGGCAGTTATTAGTAAACTTTGGTTAAAGCAACTTAACCGGTTGTCCTCGGTTAACCCGTTAAAGCGTGGATAGGCATGAAAGGATTGTGAGGAGGGCAGTGATTTAAGGTTTACTATCAACTAGGCCAGGACTGAAATTCCTGTAATTTATCTCCTAAAGCACATTGGAAGCGATTCAGTCTATGATGATGATGATGATAATAATAATAATAATAATAATAATAATAATAATAATAATAATAATAATAATAATAATAATAATAATAATAATAATAATAATAATAATAATTTGTGTGAGTGACTTCTATCGAGTAATTTACACTTGGTGCGCGATATAAATTCTAGTTTATTATGTACATTATAAATAAGTGCCCTAAAAAATCAGCTCCTGTAAGGGAAATAATAATTTTTCATATCTCACGAGAAGATGCATCTCGAAACATTTTTTCTTGTTTCTCTTTGATAGAATTTTCAGAAGGAAATTAATTTAGAGAAGGTTTATTATAAGGGGAAATGATAGTAAGCCGCTCTCAAAATAATATATATATATATATATATATATATATTCATATGATATATACAAAAATATATATAAATTTTATATACTTTTGTAATTATGGGATGTAAATAATTTTCGCCGCGGATTAAAAGTGATCTTTGCCCTATTACAAGTGACTAACCTTAGAGTACGCTCGTTGCGCGTGTTTCTTTTCTCAAGAAGTATGCTTAAAAAATTACATAAATATCATATTAAAAGCTTTGTTTTACTTATAAAATAAAAATAAAAATTCTGAAGATGGTGAGTATTAATCCATACAACTAACTCTCAAAAAAAAGGAAGAAAGGGCAAAATAGAACTTCTCAAGCATTAGTTATTATCCAACTTTATTTTTTTTAAAATTTATAATTTCATCACTTCAATTTCACAAATTAAAGTATCATACTTCCTTTTTAGTTACCAAGTTCATGCATTCATCAATACCAATAATACATTTTCTAAATTCTATAAACTTTATTATGGAGATATCTGTTAAATTAAAAATTATGTATGTTGCATAAGATCTATTTATAATCGTAGGCATTATAGAAATGATTTTCAAAATTATGACACCAAGAAAAATATTTAAATAAGTAGAACATTACTCAATTTAATTTTTTTTAAATATTAAACATTTTTTGCATAATTCAAATGGCGAGAGAGATTTGATAGCTAAAATTTTGATTAATGTCAAGATGTAAAATATTAAAAAAATAATTAAATAACAAATATAGCCATAGTACATTCTACACATATTATTAGATCTTTTGTGAAATAAGACTTTGTTCGACAAACAATTTTGTGGTAACACTTGATTATAATCTTTGTGATCCTTTTGCTACGTTAGTCATTAAAGCTAATGATAAATTATACTTCCAGCCATCTCATAAGAATCTCAAAATGTATGCCTAATAGTTGCACTCACTCAAAATTTGTGCATAATTGTCTGGCTCCCACCAAGATGATGCCTAAATGGCTAAATATATTTATCAAAACTTTTAAATGCAATATAATGACATACTATTGCAAACTTCAAAACAAATTAAAATATAGAAACTAAAAGCTCGAAGAATCATGTGTCGCAAGTACATTGATAGGGAATATATCACGACCTGGAATTCCTACCCTCGGGAGTCGTGATGACGCCTACTCGTAGAAGTTAGGCAAGCCATGAACCTAGAAACCACTAACTCATTCGTTTTTATACATGTTTCGCCAGTTAAATTATCAATGATTAAACATTTAAATGACAGCGGAAAATAAAATTTAGCGGAAGTCTTACATAAATATGAAACCCAAATATCTAGAAACCAATACATGTCTCTACCCAGAACCTGGTGTCACATCATCTACGGACTACTAAGAATACTACATACATCAGTTTGAAAGAAAGATAACACTGTCTGTCTCGAATACATGAGATAACAGAATATAAAATAGGATAGAGTAGACGTCGGGCTTGCGGGCGCCTGCAAGGCTACCTCAGTGTCTAGGTGGACTGAAGGCTGGCTCCCGAGCCAATGTTGCTGCTCAAACGATGCTCCGATATCTGCACATAAGTGTAGAGTGTAGCATCAGCACAACCGACCCCATGTGCTGGTAAGTGTCTGGCCTAACCCCGGCGAGGTAGTGACGAGGCTAGGACCAGACTCCAGATAAACATGTGCAGTTATATAATATATGGCGTAAAAAGTAAACAGGTAATAAGCAATCAAAGCTGGGGAAGGGAAACATGCTTCGGGGGTAGCAGATAAAACAGAATATCAAAGAATAATAAGGAAACAACAATTTAACTTCTAACACGGATAAAAAGAAATAAGGCGACTTTCACTTTCAGTTTTATCTTGTTGCATGTGTGTAACCCGATCACATTTCTCATATCTTGTGGTAGGCGTAACACCCGCTCCCATTTCATTATATCTTGTGGTAGGCGTACCACCCGCTCCCATTTCATTATATCTCGTGGTAGGCGTACCACCCGCTCCCATTTCATCGATCTTGTGGTGGGCGTACCACCCGCTCCCATTTCATCATATCTTGTGGTAGGTGTATCACCCGCTCCCATTTCATTATATCTTGTGGTAGGCGTACCACCCGCTCCCATTTGCAAGTCATCACAAAATTTTAAAAAATCCCGGCAAGGGAACAAAAATAATATAATAACTTCCCGGCAAGGGAACAACAATATCGAAATAGTCATCCCGGCAAGGGAGAATCAGCTATAACCAAATCCTAATTCATTTTGTACTCAGCTCAATTAATGACAATACTCAATCATTACTAAGATCTACGAGGATAAAATCAATCTTTACTCAATATAGGAGATCATTAACTAAAGCATCTGAAGTGCCATCTAAGAGTAGAACAACGTTCAAATTTAAGACTCACGGTCATGCTCGACAGCAACGTATAAATACTCGTCACCATGCCTATACGTCGCACTCAACAAGAAGCAAGTAGCAAATAGGACTCAACTCCTAATCCCTCAAGCTGAGGTTAGACCGAACACTTATCTCGAACTTTCACGGTCAACTCAAGCCTTGAACACCGCTTTTTCTCTCAAATTCGGCTCCAGCCCAATCGAATCTATACATAATTGACTCAATATCATCAATAAGTGCTAAATAATCCAATTCTAATGTTCAATTATAACTTTCCAATCATTCTTCCCAAAATCCCGAAAATCGACCCCGGGCCCGCTTAGTCAAAATACGAGGTTCGAACCAAAACCCGATCACCCATTCGCCCTCGAGCCCGAATATGTAATTTGTTTTCAAATCCGACCCCAAATCCCTAATTTATACCCTTAATTACATATTTTAGGCCTAAAAGTCTAGTGGGTGTAAATGAAGAAAACAAGTTAAAGATTACTTACCCAAGAGATTATGGTGAAGAGAAGCTTCAAAAATCGCCTAAGAGCTTTAGAGAAAAAGATGTTTGTGAATTTTTTATAAAATCTCGAAAGTGTTTTGTTTTTGGCCTTATTAAAATCACTGGGCAAAAATGCCCTTCGCGTTCGCGATTGACCCTTCGCATTCGCGATGGTCAGGCTGGGTGAGCCTTCGCGTTCACGTACACGGGCTCGCGTTTGCGGAGAGTAATCTCCTCGAGCCCTCGCGTTCGCATCCAAAGGTTCGCATTCGCGTAAGACAACTACCTCACCCCCTGCCCAGGCCCATTTGGTATTCGCGTTCGCGTGGCCAGGACCGCGTTCGCGAAGGGTTATCCCCCCCAAAGCCTCACGTTCACGACCTGAGCTACGCGTTCGCGTAGAAGGAAATTTCTTCAGCAACAATTAACCCATCGCGTTCGCGTGGGTACTCCCACGAACACGAAGAAGGGAGTACCAGAAACCCAACAGCTGAGAAACCTACAACATTTTCTAAGTCTGAAACCCTCCGAAACACATCTGAATCACACCCGAGCCCTCGGGGCTCCTAACCAAACACGCGTACTAACTCAACAACTTTACACGAACTTATCTGTGCGATCAAATCACCAAAATAACCTCAAAAACAATGAATCAAACCTCAAAATCAAAGGATTTTTCTCAAACTTCATAAAACATCAATTTTAGCAATTTAGGTCCGAATCACGTCAAACGGACTCCGTTTTCAATTAAATTTTACAGAAATGACTTAAACCATATATAAGACCTGTACCGGGCGCCGGAATCAAAATATGGGCCCGATACCATTGCTTTCTAATCAGATTTCATTTCAAAATTCCTTAAACATTTTCAGAAAATAATTTTACTTAAAAATTCATTTCTCGGGCTTGGAACCTCGGAATTCGATTCCGGGCATACACCCAAGTCCCATATTTTTCTACAGACCCTCTGGGACCGTCAAATTACGGGTCCGGGTCCGTTTACCCAAAATGTTGACCGAAGTCAAATTTATTCATTTTAAACTCAAATTTCATCATTTTTCACAGAATTTCATATTTAAGCTTTCCGGCTACGCGCCCGGACTGCGCACGCAAATTGAGGCGACTCTAAATGAGGTTTTCAAGGCCTCGAAAGCACAGAATACAATTAAAAACAGGTGATAACCCTTTGGGTCATCACAGAATATATCTCTTTGTGAGTTTAATTAGGAAGAATAATGGATGTGCTTCATTAATCGAAATTATATTTCCAATATGACTATTTTGAATTATGGATAACCTTCATATGTATTAATACCGCTTAATACATGGCACTTTATTTGTACAGTTTCAAGTATTAGACTATTACAAGCCATCAAAATTCACAGCATGTTCTAACTTTAAATAAACTGTGAATTTTTGTTACTCAACTAATCATGCAAGAAATAGATATACAATAATTTAATAAATAAATAAATTTTAAAAAAATCACTTTTTTGGACAAAAATTTACAATATTTGACACTAATTATACCTACAATGCACCTACAACGAGACAACATAAACAATACATTCAAATTTGAACTCTTTAGAAAAATAAAAATCAATCAAAAAATAAATTGAAAAGTGCATGGGAATGAGATTTTGTATTGAGTTTAACATATCATGTAACATAAAAGAAAAGTAGGAAGCATACTTCGAAAAGTTGCTTGATATATGTGGTTGGAGCCTCGAGGGGAGCAACTTTATATAGAGTAATAAATAATGGTGCTTAAATATAATTCAAAGTTGATAAATCTTTTTTTTAACCTAAAGTCTTAAGTGATATAATCTTTATTCTTAAAAAACGAATTGTATAGCAATGTGAAAAATAAAAAATAATAATTGTGTTACCTAATTTAAATAATAAAAGAATAATTTTTTTACAGTTAACAAAATGCAAACGTATGTGGAATACATTACAAAAAGAATAATATATGTATTGCCCTTAAGATTAGGGCTCCTGAGTGAATTTAGTCTAGCATTGCCTCAAACTCTTTTTTTTTCTATAGCAATAATACATTAATTAATTATAGAAGAGAAGAGAAAGACGATTTTATAAGGTAAATCTTAATTGATTTTAAGAAAAAAAAAATTAATTAATTTTAAAGTTCTAACTTTCTACATATCTCAAATAAGGAAAGACCTGACAAGTAAATTTTTAATTGATATTAAAATTCTAAATATTAGGAACTATTAAATGACTATTTTATTCAATGTGAACTCTATTTTAAAGGGTAAAAAAGACGAACGACATTTCGCTAAGACTTTCATACTTTTAATAGAACTAATCTTAGGGTACGCGCTTTGCGCGTGTACCCTGTATCAATGAGTATGTAATCTTAAAAAATTTCGTCTATATAACTTCTCATATTTTGTTTCTTTCTTAATTATTTTACTTTATTTTTTTATTACACTTAACTATGTTATTATTCTAATTTTTTCACAAAATTATACCTCGTAAGTTTTGAAAGAATAAGTCATCCACAAACTTGACTTATAATGCGTGATGTCATTAAAGTTGAACTTTATTATTGGATCAGGTTACATGCAAACTTAACTACGTTAAAATGATAGATTACTTTTTTAATATTTAAATAATATTCTCATTTTCCAAACTTTATTTTTGTGATTCCATGTAGTCGCTCATATTTTTTATTTTATTTTCGTCATTTAGCATAATTGTGCTATTATTCTAGTTTTGAAACTACTCCTCCTAATATTAAAAGTAATGAATCATTAATAAACTTAGCATATAATGAGTGATATCATTAAAGTAGAATCATTGTTGAATGAGGTTATAGACTTATGTTTTCATTTTCTTTCGAATTATATTTACTTATATTATGTTTAAACTTATTTTATGTTATGTTTTAATTTAACATAAGAGTATTATGTTAATGTTTTTTTTTATTTTAAATTTATGTTATATTTTCACTTACATTTTATTTGCTTTAGTATTTACTTATTAATTCAGATTGCATGCCATTCTTTTCAGTTAGAATTGATAAATTATTTTTTTCATAAAATATTTGAGCAATGTTACGATAGTATATTTATAAATATTAATTATTTTATCAATCATGTAGTCCATGACGTTCTTACAAAATATGTAATTTTAAATTTTATAATTGATTAAAATAAAATATTATTAATTTATATATATATATATATATATATATATATATATATATATGAATTATTTTAAAAATATTAGTTATAAATATATGATTATCATTAATATATTTTCAAGAAATAATATTTATCTTAAATGTCAAATTTAATATTATTTATAAATGCATATATTTGTTAAATATAGCTTTCAATTTTTGATAATTAACTTTATATTTAAAATTTAATCCAACTATGCAATTACGATTGTGCAACCAAACAATAAACTTGTAATTATACAGTAATTACACTATGACAAACAAATAGGTCTCGTAATTACAATATTGTATAGTTACTACCCTAGTAATTACACCAATTTTAATTATTTGGTGGTTTTCCAAACAGACCCTAAATATTTCCTAGTTGATCTTAATCCTAAAAGGTATAGTGTTGGACAAGTTATTCCACTCCTAACAAGATTAATAAGATAATTCTATTTTAATTCTACCTTATAGATTGACAAACTATAATTACTTTGTGCATTGTATATAACGAAATAATTATTACAAATAAATTTTCACTCAGTTTTAAAATTTTAAATATTAGAAGTTCTTACATAGTTTAGATAAAAAGATTTATTAATAATTTTTTAAATTTTAAAGTCTTAACATTAAAAAATAATTAAATGAAAAATATTTTATTAATTTCAAAGTTCTAAAGTTTCCTTGTTGAACTTTGCATGTAAATAGTTGCTCAAGTTAAGCCAAAAGATAACGGACAATATTAGGAAAAGTCTTAGTTAACATTAAAAAAATAATTAAATGACAAATATTTTATTAATTTCAAAGTTCTAAAGTTTCCTTGTTGAACTTTGCATGTAAATAATAACTGCATACAAATTATGAGAAATGCACGTGCAGATTGTTGCCCAAGTTAAGCCAAAAGATAGCGGACAATATTAGGAAAAGTCTTAGTTGATGTTTTAAATATTAAGCCTTCCTACACGGTTTAATAAGAATTTTTTTTATTGTTATTTTTTTGTCTTTACAAATATGTTGTATGATATAATTTAAATAAGGAAGGATTCAATATATAAATTTAGTTGATTTTGAAATTTTAAATATTAGGAAAACAATTAAATGACTATTCCTAAATTAAGGAAAATAACTAAATGACGATTTTGTCTAGTGTGAAAGCTATTTTTAAAAGGGTAAAAAAGACGAACGATATTTCGCTAAAGGTTTTCGTGCTTTTAATATAATATAGATATAAATATATATAGTTCAGGATCTAGTGTTAACTCAATTGTTCATGTTGTCCTCATATCTTAGGCCCAAGGCATGCCTTATGTTATACAATAGTAAGCATTATATTGGGCCTAAGTATTAATTAACGGGCACATAGACCTTTTTCCATAATGACCTCGTAAAAGGGATAAAATTCGCAAATAGCTACTTTTTGTAAAAATAGCATGGTATAGCCAGTTTTTGGACTGGTCATTCAAAAATAGTCAGCGTTTACGAAATCAATGAAAAATAGTCACTATTTTGCTGCAACAGAGACCGGTCCAGCATAATATACTGGAATTTGGTGCACCTGTGTATGAACTTCAGCATATTATGCTGGACCGATATACTTTGCTGACTCCAGTATAATATACTGGAGACTGGAGCACCGGTGCTCCAAACTCCAGTATATTATACTGGACAATTATACTTGCTGGAACTGGTGCTCCAAACTCCAGTATATTATGCTGGAGTTTATACTTGCTGGAACTCCAGTATATTATGTTGGAGTTCTAGTGTACTTATGCTGGAACTCCATCGTATTATGCCGGAGTTCCAACATACTTATCCTGGAACTCAAGTATAATATGCTGGAGTTCAAGCATACTTATGCTGGAACTCCAGTATAATATACTGGCGTATTTTCCGGGTTTTGAACAGTGTTTTCGCTCAGATTTATCTTTACATGAAAAGTGACTAAATATTGATTATTTTTGAAATTAGGCTATTTTTGAACGACCAATTGTAAATCTGGCTATTTTTGAATTTCTCCCTTACGTTTTAGCTCCTGTAATTGCAAAATAATTATTGTTATGGAGTTTAAAATTTCAACACATTGTCATAGAGTTTACCAGTGGAATTTGACACTTCATGAAATGACTACTAGTATTTTTTAATTATAGGGCTGAAAAATGGCTAACCCACACTATTACTATAAGTGAAGGTGAGCTCACTTTACACGATCTCTCCATGAAAGAAAAAAAAAATAGTAGTAAGAACAAAATAAAAAAAGAATAAGACTAAGAACAAAAGCTTTAGCCATTAAGAAAACTCTTATTCAAATAATAATACAGAAAACATTTTGATTTGCATCAATAGTAATTTCCCTTGTGAGCTTATAAGAACAATCACTTGGCTTTGGTATTGCAAATATTGGTGGCACAATTGTTTGTACATGATTGCCATTCTTTTCCATCTGTGACAATAACATGCTCAATTAGTAAGTATCACTAATAGATACATATAAGTAATAGTATCTAAACTTTAACGAAAGTTAATTGAATCTCTACTTGTATTAAACATAATAGAGAATATATGAAAAATGGAGAAAAATAAATTTTTTTCAATAGCTAGATATTTTTCCATGCTTAACTTAACCTGATGTTGCCTACATAAAATCTAAAACATAATACTGAGGTACTAACTATATAACCTATGCAAATATAAGATCTTTACACAAATAGCCAGCTAAATTTACTGTTTAATTTTCCTAGCCGGTATACACGGATTATATATTAATCATACATGGTTATACACAAATTATACATGGATTATACGCATATTATATATCCACCAATTATATTTAGTTTAACCTATTGGATGGATGACTATTTAGGTTAATTCTTATTGTATATGTATATTTTTTTTAAAATCACGAATTTCTGTAAAAAAAAAATATATAGATGCAAACCTTTAGACAATTGTGCACAATGGTGAAATGAACATCCAAGATTGCAATACTGAGACGAAATAGTAGCATTGTGTGGACAATCCCATCCACAACGATCATAACACTGATAATCTTCTGCTGGACATTTCTTCATACAATTTATGAAACAATCATCATTAGCACAAGTTATTGATTTAAAAGTAGAGAACATTAAGATCATCACAAATGCTATTATCATGGTAAAGAAAGCATCATTTTTCTTCATTTCCATTTTTCTGAAATAACAAAATTCTTCTCGCTCTTATTCTCGCTGCTAATTTTGTACTGATATTTCTATTCAGTTCATAAGGACTGTTATTTATATATGATTAAGTAATTAATTAATTGTCTTGTATGACAATAATAACTAATAAGAGAATAGATTACAAGGATTGGATTTTTTATGAACTTGTGAAAGAAATTAATTGCTATCCAATTTGGTTAATAGAATTATGTAATGCATTTCATAAAAATTACATATTAAATGAATAGATTCTTGAAGCTGAACTCTACTTACCAACTTTAACTATGATTTTGAAATTTCAATCATTATTTTAGATGGGATACTTAATGGAATTTCACATATTCAATTTTCATTCTTTAATTTGAATTAGTTGACACGAGTTAATTAAAAATTTTAAAATATTGAACCAATAAAATCAACATGGACCATATAATTTATAGTGTTTAAAATTTTAAAGCGATAAAATAATAAGAGAAGAAAAAATAAACCTTTATTAGATTTTTTTTATACATATATTTGTCCTCGTAGGCATTTGGAAAACAGTATATGGTTAAAATCGGGCCCACCCGATTTTACTGATTTACCAAGACCAGGGGGATGGATCGAGGATCAGTCTCATAGCATATCAGATCGAGACATGAGGATAAAGTACCGAGTTCGGGATTCGAGGTACCTATCGAGATCGAGACCAGTAATGATCGAAGTCGAACGGGATAGACATCGAGCAAGACAGAAGATAGCATAATAACGAAAAGGCGAGAAATCCGTGACTAGTCGAAGATCATGGCGGAAATCTCGGAACAGATCGAATCAAGGGCGGTTGTTTAGCTAATCATGGGATTTCCTTCTGTAACTAGAATTATACCGTAAATAGGATTCTTCTACTATATAAAGAGGGTCTTAACCATTTGTAATCACCTTACATATTCACGCATATCGCAGCAATATATCACATTTTTATCTCTTGCAAGCTCTGTTGTTCAGTCCATACTTTCACTAGCCTGTTCAGTTGGTTCGAGGGCAATTAGCTCGAGGGTTATAACTGTTTATCACATTGGTTTGCTTTATTTTCTGTAATTTTTATCATTAATTCTTATATTTATCATTTTGGGTTAAGTGAAATCACATATCCTTAAAACCACTTATAAGTTTAATTGTTATCCGATTTTAAGGGTAAACAGTTTGGCACCCACCGTGGGGCTAAGGATAATAGTGATTGTATGGTACAATTTTCGTAACACACATAATTTTACGCTTGTTCTTTGAAGTGTCTTTTCCAGGATCAACATGTCAAACTCTCAAGTAGCACCCACATACACAAACGATGGCCTTGGTCTCCATGGCGAGAATGATAACATAGCTTCCCCAGGGAATGGAGTACCTCCAGTCAACCCGATGGAGCTCCGGCCGTAGATCCAATCGACGTCAGTTCCCCATTGCCATTAATGGAATTTTGGGCGTCGATCCTGAAATAGTGTCCGTAGGGATGCTCGAATAGCCGATCAGAACACACAGGGCGGTGAAGAAGGCGGGGATTAGCCTTTGAATGATATTTGAAATGTTGTAGACCCAGCAAGCCACGATAGCGCAACTCCAAAATCAGAACCGTGCACCGAACAGGATCGAGCTCGATCCATCACAAGAAATTGTTCATAGAGTCGAATCGGTGGAGAAGAGATCGAGTGGAGGAGAATCGGAGACCAATCCTGCTATCGTAAAGATGCTCTAGGAACTAACGAAGCGAATCGAGACAGGGAAAAAGAAGATCGAGGAAAATGATAAGAAAGTGGAAACTTATAACTCTAGGGTCGATCAAATCCCGGGGGCACCGCCGGTACTGAAAAGACTTGATTCCAAAAAGTTTGTCCAAAAACCTTTTTCCCCCGAGTGCGGCTTCGAAGCCAATCCCAAAGAAGTTCAGTATGCCCGAGATTCCGAAGCATAACGGAACGACGGATCCAAATGAACACGTCACCTCATATACATGCGCCATCAAGGGAAATGACTTGGAAAATGATGAGATTGAATCCGCATTGCTGAAGAAATTCAGGGAAACTCTATCGAAGGGTGCTATGATATGGTATCATAACTTACCACCTAACTCTATTGATTCATTTGCTATACTTGCAGATGCTTTCATAAAGGTACACGTCGGAGCCATTAAGGTTGCTACCAGAAAATTGAATGTCTTCAAGGTAAGACAGAAAGACAACGAAATGCTCAGGGAATTCGTATCTCGATTCCAAATGGAGCCAATGGATTTGCCACCGGTCACCGACGATCTCAACGCTCGAAGTTCCATAGCTTCACAACAATTGGAACAGAATTTGATCGAATATCCAGCTGTCACTTGGGCCAATGTACATAATCGGTATCAGTCGAAGATCAGGGTAGAGGATGATCAACTAGGGGCTCTGATCGGTTCAATTTAACCTAACAGGTCCATGGACTGAGTTAAAAGGGACGTCAACCGGAAACCACGGTCAAACTGAGACCGATATCAGCCATACAGTGGAGATCGAAGAAATAATGGGCCTGGGCATAACCCCGTTTGGAGTGATAGAAGGAATGATCGGGGATAGAGCTCCCGAGGGCTCATGAGCAAAAGTGGCTTCGATAGGGATGTCGGGACCAAAGAAGCACCTTAATTGTTAGAATATAACTTCAACGTGGATGCTTCCTCCATAGTATCAGCCATTGGACGTATCAAAGATACCAGGTGGCCTCGACCTATGCAGACTGATCCGGACCAGAGAAATCTAAACCAAATATGCAGGTACCATGGTACCCATGGCCATAAAACATAAAATTGTAGGCAGCTAAGGGAGGAAGTAGCCTGATTGTTCAACGAGGCTCACCTTCAAGAATTCTTAAGTGAGCGGGCCAAGAACCACTTCAAAAACATAGATTCAAACAGGTAGAACGAGCAAGAGGAGGCGCAACACGTGATTCACATGATCATTGGAGGGGTTGACATTCCCCAAGGACCGGTATTTAAGTGCACCAAGGTGACTATCACAAGGGAAAAGTGAACACATGATTACTTACCGAGAGAGACCTTGTCTTTCAACGATGAAGATGCGGAAGGAATCAAACAACCTCATAAAGAGGCACTGGTAATATCTGTCCTTATGAATAAAATTCAAGTTAAACCTATTTTGGTTGATCCAGGTAGCTCGGCCAACATTATTCGATCAAGGGTCGTAGAACAGCTCGGCCTACAAGATCAAATTGTGGCTGCAGCTCGAGTACTTAACGGTTTCAACATGGCAAGCAAACCACCAAAGGTGAGATTATTTTCCAGTAAACGTGGCCGGGACCATCCAAAAAATAAAGTTCCATGTAATCGAGGGCGACATGAGATACAACGCTCTGCTCGGAAGACATTGGATTCATAAAATGATGGCAGCGCTCGACCCTTCATCAAGCTCTGAAGTTCCCGACATCTGAAGGAGTCAAAACGGTGTACGGGGAATAGCATGCCGCCAAGGAGATGTTTGCAATTGATGAAGTAATACCGGTGTCAGAACTTCCTTCACCAAAGGGACCAGGCTCGAAGGGAAAGCAAGAGGCTAAATAGCAACCACAAACACCGGCCTCGACCCAACCGGAGAAGCGGGAGACCGATTAGAATGAGGAGTATGGGATACCTCGATCTTTCATAGTTCTCGATGACTCCGAAGCCACCAAATCAATGGTCGAAGAGCTGGAACAAATCACATTGACCGAACATCATCCAAAACGAAAGGTATACCTAGGCACGGGGCTAACCCCCAAGCTCAGGAAAAATCTTATTTATTTCCTTACAGATAACATGAATTGCTTTGCTTGGTCCCATCTCGACATGACAGGGATCCCACTGGAGATACCAGTTCGAGGTTAAGCATACATTCATCAAGGACGAGGTAACCAAACTTCTCAAAATAGGGTCCATTCAAAAAGTAAAATATCCCGAATGGTTAGCAAACGTAGTGGTGGTACCTAAGAAGGGAAATAAACTTAGAATGTGCGTAGACTATAAGAACTTGAACAAGGCCTGCCTTAAGGATTTTTTCCTTTGCCGAATATCGATCGCATGATCGATGCCACGGTGGTCCACGAGATTCTCAGTTTTCTTGATGCCTACTCCGGCTACAATCAAATACAGATGAACCTGGAGGATCAAGAAAAGACCTGGTTTATCACTAAGTGCAGCACCTAAATTACGGCAAATGTCAAAGGTATGCGCCTATGATTCACCAGCCCGGGAAGTAGCTCCACTCGGTTCTATCCCCTTGGCTGTTCATGAAGTGGGGGATGTACATCGTCAGCCTCCTTCTATCGGCCCCAGGTAAAGCTCAGTTTATTTTATTTATGACTGATTATTTTTCTAAGTGGGTTGAAGCATAGACTTTCGAGAAAGTCAGAGACTTCATATGGGATCACATCATATGTCGATTCGGCATGCCTCTCCGAGATCGTATACGATAATGGAAAGCAATTCATCGGTAGCAAAGTGACTAAGTTTTTAGAGGATCACAAGATCAAAAGAATCCTATCGATGCCTTATCATCCCAGCAGAAACGGACATGCAGAATCGACCAACAGAACCATCATTCAAAACCTTAAGAAGAGATTGACCGATGCCAAAGGGAAGTGGAAAGAGATATTTCCCGAGGTTCTATGGGCGTATCACACAATGTCGAAATATAGTACAGGAGCAACACCATTCTCGTTAGTCTATGGCGTCGAAGCGTTAATCCCAATCGAAGTCGGAGAACCCAGCATCAGGTTTCGATACGCAATAGAAGAGTCAAATAACGAGTCTATGAATACGAGTTTAGAATTATTGGACAAAAGACGTGAAGTTGTCCTCGTCAGATCGGCCGCTCAAAAATAGTGGGTCGAAAGGTACTACAATCGAAGAGCCAATATTCGACATTTTAACGTCGGGGAATTGGTGCTAAGAAAGGTCACCCTCAACACTCAAAATTCAAATGAAAGAAAGCTGGGTACTGGGAAGGACTGTACCAGGTTCTCGAAATTATCGGAAAGGGGTCCTACAAGCTCGGTACAATGAATGGCAAACAACTACCGAACAATTGGAACATATCGCACCTAAAACAATATTACTACTAAAGTACGACCTTCTCCATTTTCATTTATACTTTAAACTAACTCCTGCAGGTGTTCGATCAGAAACGACAATAGACTCCTCAACGCGAAGACTTTAGGTCTGAAAGCACACGTTACACTCTTTTTCCCTTAGACCGGTTTCCTGCAAGTTTTTTAACGAGGCAGCCATTGATTGTGCTAACTTAGAACGATTCAACAGTATCCGAGGCTTCTTTAGAATCAACCTCGAATACAAGAGGGCATTACCCTCGAATGACAACTTTGTTGCAAGGAAGTTACTTCGTGACGGCAGGGTCTCAATAGGTAAATTTTGCAAGGGCCAAACGGTCGAATGAGTCGTGCCCACATAGGTTGCTTGAGCCTTGACATCAAACATGTACGCATGTATAATCATCTATTACGAGAAGTATTTTTCCTTGCCAAATATATCATGCCTTAGAGAAATTTTACTTTACAATTTCATAATCTTGATCTATTTTATAAGCAGGCTTAAGGGCCGATCATAACTGAAGTTCGAACAATTAACCCCACACTCGGGGACTACCGTCCGAAAAATAGACAAGATCAAATTATTAAAGCCTCAAGATCATAAGACCTTAAAAAGGCAACCCTCAATTTTTATAGGCTACGACCACCCCACTCGGGGACTGACACTTCGAATAAGCTCGAAGTATAACGGGAAAACAAGCCCAAGAGGCAAGTCCCAAACTAAAAAGGCTACGGCCAAACTAACACGGTTCGGAGACGTCCGAATTTTGTAATAAAACAGGCCTTTGAATATTCTCATATACCGGTTAAAAAGCTACCCTCGGCAAAATTACAAAGGGCTTCGATAATATCAATCCTCGAGAACCTTAATAGGTACAAAATTGTTCGAACTCTTGAATAATTCCTTATTTCGTGCTAAGGCATAACGAATTTTGTATAACTAACAATAAATATTTTAAAGCAAAAAGGGGGAAAAGGCAGTCTTTTACAAAGGCTACATAGGCCTAATACAAAAGCCTAAGGGTCATCTTTTGCTCGAGGTATCATCCTCACTCAATTAAAAAGCCTAAGGGCTACCCTACTTCGAGTTCGAGCAAGTACTAACTCGACATTAGTTCAGTTTCGGACCAAATTGCCTGAGACCCGAACCTATGAATGCAATTTCATAAGGCATAAATAAAACAAAAATGAAGTAAAGACAAGACAGAAAGGGAAAAGATCTTTTGTATATCAAAAATCATTTACAAGGTCGGCGTGGCCCAATCTAAACTCTTTACAAAGGCCAAAACGGCCTTAAAAGAAACACTACTAATCCTAAAGGCCTAGTCTTCTTCGGGAGCAGCTTCTTCGCCCTCAGAGTCTTCTCCACCAGATCCCTTCATATCATCGAAATCCTTATCGGGAAATGCTAACTTCCGAGCCTTTGCTTCCTCAGCCTTGTCGATCTCGAGTTTAGCAAATATGTCAAAACTTTGAG
This sequence comes from Nicotiana tabacum, assembly GCF_000715075.1. NCBI lineage: Eukaryota > Viridiplantae > Streptophyta > Magnoliopsida > Solanales > Solanaceae > Nicotiana > Nicotiana tabacum. The sequence goes on along the minus strand of NC_134090.1, from coordinate 33,017,523 downwards.
CAAGGACCCCCTCGAGAGCCTCCCTTCGAGCCTGCCACTTCGAATGATCTACCATGCCCTTGTCCTACTCGAAGGTGGCTTCGACATCGACTTTGTATTGAGCTGCAATAGCCTGGGCTTTAGTATTTGCCACGACCACTTCAAATCTGGCACCCTCGAGCTCCTTGGCCAAATTGGCTAAATTGGACTCGAGCTCCTCGACCTTCTTCACCTGAACCGAGGCATTGTCCCTCATATATTGAAGCTGTGACTTGGCGGAATCCAACTTTGCTTGAATGGTCTCCTTTTGTGCAGCCAGAATGTCCATGCATCCCTTGAACTGTTAGGATTTGGCTCGCACATTGTCTATTTGCTCTTGAAGGCCCTTGATCTGTTCGAGCCTCTATCGAACCTGCAAAATAGGATTGTTAGTCATTATCTCCGACTCGTCCTCACTGTCATGAAAAACTCGGAATACCTGCTTAGCCATCTTTTCATGCGTATCTCGAGCCTCCACTAGGTCTACCTGAAGCTTCTCACTAAGAATCTTGTAAGTATTGCACTTCTCGGTGAGACCCTGGACTTTCGGCCTTGCATTCCTCTCAGACTCGAAGAAAGACGTGACGCAACATCGAAGCCTACGAGCAAGGAAGAAATATTAGAGAAATCTACAAGTCAAAGTCATGAAAAAATATGGTCTTTGAACTTACCCGATTCAGAGCATGCCGATCCTCGTTGAACAAGCAGGCAACATCTACTGCATCTATTTTGGCTTGCTCCTCCTCAGTGACCAAGCATAGAAGATATCTAGCCACCCCTACGGGGGCAGAGAAAACTTGAGTATCTTCCAAGATCGAGATGATAAGAGGCCGCTTGCGGTCGGGGTCGACGCCGGGGGCCAAAAATTGGTTAGTCAGTTTATAGCTCGAGAAAGCCTCATTTGAGATCTTCTTTGGTATGTCCAAGTCACCTAGGCCGGTGACATCTTCCACTTCAGCAAAATAGCCGCTGAAAAGGTCTTCCGCTCCGTGGACCTCTTCACCGGGGCCCTGAACATCCTTTATTGTCGTGTTAGAGAATGAAGGTAATGAGGAGAAATCTCCAATCTCCATTTCCCCAAGTGAATCCTTTGGTGCTCTGCCTTCATCACGAGAAACATCGGGCGTGGTTTCTGCACCAGCCTTGATCGCCTCCTCGGTGGCCTCCCTACCTCGAGACAAGGCATCTTCGACTCTTTTCGGTTCGAGCTCATCAGCTCGGGGCAAATCAACTTCCGCTCCCGCCTGCCCAATGGTTCTTTGAACCTTAGTGCCAGCTCGCACACGAGTCACCAACCTAGAGCCTTCTTCTTCATCGTCTTCGCCTTCGGTCTCATCATCCATTACCTGTTGGACGGACTCCAGAGATACGTGGATGATCTTCTCCTTAGGCTTGCTGGGCCTCCTAGCCGGCCTCTTCTTTTCCGGTCCTGGAGAACTCAGAGCCTCTTTCCTTTTCTTCTATTTTCCCTACTTCGGGGCAGATAGGGAAAAGAGTGCCTCTTCTTTAGCAGAGGGGGGCCTCATTGGCACATTCTTCCCGAGGCCTACAAAATGAAGAAGATGGGTAAGTACAATATCAAAGCCCGAATGAAAACCTTTTTAAAGAAAAAGGATTACCGTGGTTACAGGCCTCTCATTGGCCCTTCGACAACTCTATCCAAGCACGCTCGGAATAAGTTTTTTATGACACCAATCCCTCGACCCATTGCCTTAGTTCGGGGATCTTCTGGCACAACGACCTTAGCTGCAACACACAAAAAAAATTTAGATGAGGGGAAGACAAGAAAGTAGAATGACAAAAATAAATATTCAAAAGGCTAAGTAGCACATACGTTTCATTTTCCACTTTTTAGGGAATGACATATATCCGGCGGGGATTAGATCCGAAGTCTTTATTCGGACAAACCTGCCCATCCAACCTCCGTCCCGAGTCTCATCTATGCTCGAGAACGGGGGTTTGGTGGCTCGACGATAAAGCTTGATCATGCCTTCACGATAAAGCTGGGGCCGTAGAGACACATGAGGTGATCGAGGGTAAAAGGATGCCCCTCAATCTTGCTTACAATGAATCGGGGGAGGATCACGATCCTCCAAAACAAGGGGTGAATTTGACCCAAGGTGATATCGTACCTCTTGCAAAAGGCAACGATGATAGGATCTAGGGGACTTATCGTGAAGGGGGTAGGTATAGACACTCAGATACCCCTCCTTGTAAGTTGCAATGGATTCTTCGGGGCTAGGCACTACTATATCCTTGCCTACCCAGTTGCACTCCTCTTTCACCTTCTCGAGGAGACGTTCAGTGATCATACACATGTACCTAGACATGGATTCACATCGGCCCGGTGTCGAGGGTGTGTTCTCCACCTTGAAATCAGCGGCAGTGGCACACTTCATCGGAACGAAATCCGCAAGAGGATGTTCCGCCGCGGCACTGGCGCCGGTGGACTTTGTTGAAGAGGCGGTTTCTTTGTGAGGGACAATTTTAGAGGTCTTAGCCATTTTTTAGAACGAAAAAGAACAGGGGTTATGATATTTGGCATTTTAAGAAGAGGCTAGCGATGAAACTTGAAGGTTTGCAGGAGAAGAACTTGAAGAATGCAAAGAAGCTTTGAATATTATAGCAAAAGATATTAAGGTAAATTTTGAAATAGTGGAAAAGAGGTCTATTTATGGGTTTAATGGCGACGGTTCAAAGTTGCTAGTGGCCGACCGGCAACTGACGTGCCTTAAATGCCTGGGAAATTGAACCGATGGGACGTTTCGATCACCTCTATCGCTTACGTCACAATGCTTACGTAATGGTGAACCAAGGTCCGGTTCGAAAATTCAATTCATTTCTTGTCATTTCACTCCAAAATACGAGGAGACTATCTGTATACGGTTAAAATCGGGCCCACCCGATTTTACTAATTAACCGAGACCAAGGGGATGGATCGAGGATCAGCTCCATAGCATATCAGACCGAGACATGAGAATAAAGTACCGAGTTCGGGATTCGAGGTACCTATCGATATCGAGACTAGTAATGATCGAGGTCGAACGGGATAGACATCGAGTAAGACCGAAGATAGCATAATAACGGAAAGGCAAGAAATCTGGGACTGGTCGAAGATCATATGGGAAAAAAACAGAAATTTATATTACAAAAAAATAGTAAAATCTTTTTTTTGTAGGGGGGTTGGGGTGGGTGGTGCAGAAAAACGAAAAAACTAAAATTTAAAATTGCAAAAAAAAAATTAAGGTAAAAGAAATAAAATTTTTTGCGGGAGGGGGTGAGAGTGGGGTGGGGTGGGGTGGAAGGATAGTAGGGTGGGTGGTAACGAAAAAACTGAAATTTGAAAAAAAAAACAAAGCCTTTTTTGGAGAGAGTTTGGTGGGGTGTGTTGGTGAGGTTGAGAAGGAATTTTGGAAAATGTTTTCCCTTCTTTTGATAAGGAAAACATTTTCCTCCAATTGGAGGAAAATGAGTTCATAAGAGAAATATTTTCCAAAACATTTAAGCCAATCAAACATGGGAAAATTGGATTCGTACCAAGCACACCCTTAATTGCGTGATTTGCTTCCAGTTCTATTACAATGACTGAGCAAAAATACAAGTTAAAGTGCAGTGATATATGTACCTCAATAAAATGAATAAAAGTACCTCAATGGTAAACCTCCAGCATAACAAAAGAAAAAGGAAAAAAAAGGTCCAAAATAAAAAGCAACTATTAGGGGCACCAAAACATTTCTATTTTATTCTCTATATTTTTTAGACTGTTCCATGTAATTTAATCGTTCTTTTCAAGCATAGTGCATGCAGGGATTAAATATGTTGACCACAGATAAGCAATTGATGAATTACTTGACTCATTTAGATTAAGCATAAGTTTATTGAAACAAATAAGTTTAACAATCTCATGAGCAGGTTGACATTGCGCTAAGTATAATTAACCATTCTTGCTTGTCTTCCAAGATATGTTCTTAAAAAACATTTAAATTAGTTTGCACTATTTGCTATTTTATCTGTTCAACAATTACAAGATAAACAATATTTACATTTTAAGTTTGATATGGCAGATTTAAACGAGAATTTGTGCTACAAAATAACTAACATTTTGAAGATGTCACTTGTTATAAGCCTCCGTAGTTATAATGGTCTCATGGACAACGGAAATCCAACATCATGCATTGGCATTGAAGTTCGTGCAAATAAAGACCTTATTTTGAAGTTTTCTTGTTCAATTTTTCTGGAGAAAATGCCCTTGATTTAGGCAAGAATAGAATATCATGATATGAAGATGAATTGATCAAATTATGCATGTTAAGGGCTAGGGGTGGCAATTTGAGCCCAAACCAATCCAACCCGTCCAAAGATTAGTGGGTTGACTACAAACATTTTAGCTCATGAGTTAATTTGGGCTGAGCCCAAGTTAATCCTTTATTTTTTAGGGGTTTTGACACAGTTACCCACAAAAACAAAACTATTTACTCTTGTCTATCCATTTGTTTTTCTACCCCTAAACTAATTACATTTCCTACCCATATTAGGTTTTGTGGGGAATTTTCTCTTTATTCTCCAATTCTTTTTTATTTCTATGCTTCTTTTCTTTTCTTTTTCTTTTCTCCTTTTCTTTTTTCTTGTTTTCTTCTTATTTTTTTCTTTTTTCCTATTCTAATTTCATTTAACTTCTTTTTTTTATATTCTTTTTCTCTTCATTATCTAATTTCATTTACTATTTTCACTATTTTTTATTATTCTTTTTTTATATTATTACTAAAGAAAAATCAAATTATGTACCAATTAAATGTAGCTAATACAACCAAAAAAAATATTAAATAACATTTGATACCAGTATAGTATATAGTTATACCAACACGGTATACAATTGTACGCAAAGAGTTAAAAAAAAGTTTAATTCAATTATTAAACTGAAATAATATCAGTTGTTAATAAAAATTTAAAAAAAATCTAAAAGGATCTAATTGTAAGAGTATACCGTTACATTATATAACATACAATAATTTATTTATTTTTGCATTTTCAATTTGTCGCTCACGCTAGGTAAAAGCTTAAAACAAATTAAAAGGGAAAAGGCAAGTGAATTTACGGGTAATAAGTATACTATTATAGTATATTGTATACTATTACAGCATATTGTTACAATATCTTGCATATTATTGCAGTATACCATAACAATATATTTGTATACTATAATGGTATACTGTTGTAGTATAACTATATACTTCTATAGTATATTGTATACTGTAGCGGTATACTATTAGGTAACTGTGTTCTTCTTCGATTATTACAATATACCGTTGCAGTATATTGTAAACTATAATAGTATACTGTTGCAGTATATCTATATACTCCTACAGCATATTGTATACCGTAGCGGTATACTATTGGATAGTTGTGTTCTTCTTCCATTTTCAGCTGAAAATTTCGATCTCAATCACCTCAAATCAGCTCCAAATGCTATCAAATTTCACTATGAACTTCCAGAAGGTACTATAAGCAATATTTAACAACACCCACTTTGAATCAAACAAGAAATCTTCAAAAATAAAATTGAGCTTCAAGCCCAACAATTGTGGATATTCAAATACATATAAAAATTTAGACCTGAGAAGCTTACTCGAAGATACTATAAGCAATATTTTATACCACCCACAACGAATCAAACAATAAATTTTCAAAAAAAATTCAAATTCTGGAGCTTCAAGCTCAACAATGGTGGGTCTTCATACACACATTATATAAAAAATAAAAAGAACAAATATGTAATATAAGACGTACATACATACAGAAAAAGTAAAAAGAAAATAATTGTATAATTAAGTGAAATTGATCTATATGAATAACATAAAACACAAAAAAACATTCAATATAGAGAGAAAAAAGAGGAGTAATATAGGTCGTTTCACCTTCCTTTCTTGTTTAAATGTTGTTCGTAAATAATTTTATAGATAATAAATGATAATTAATACTTAGCAGTTGTTGTATTTAGAAGTAAATGTTATTAACAAATAGTAGTATTAATTGATGTAAGTAATAGTTGTAAGCACGTGATTTTTACCCTATATGAGAATTACTCCCAAAAAATTCAAAAATAAAATGATTTTTCTTGGTGTGCAATTTTGTGATATTTTTGAACAATTATTTGTATTTGTCTGTGCATGTTTATTTGTTAAATTAATAAAAATACAAAAATATGTCGCATTTTTGCATGTAGGATTTAATTCTACAATTGTTAGTAATTAAGTTTGTTTTACAAAAAATGAAAATTACAAAAATAGGCATCTTTTGCATTTTTAGCATTTAATGTCCAAATATACAATTTTATGCTTAATTATTACTTAATTATGCGTTAATTGTTATTGGGAGTTAATTTGCGCTTTTAGTTCTTAATAATAATTTAAGGATTTTTAGAATTTAGTTTTAGAAAAATAAAAGAAGAAAAGAGAGCAAAAATACAAAGAAAAATCGGAATTGGGCCTCTTCTTCAATTGTAAGCCACAGGCCCAAAAAATTGTCCAACCTTCCCCACGACCCGGTCCATTTCAAACCGGGTCGACCCAATCCATAACCCAACATCCCCTATCTTGCATTTCAAAAACAAAACCCTAAAAAACAAAACCTAAAAAAAAAAAAAAAAAAAAACCACCCGCCCCCACCTCTATTTTTCTTCTTCTTCTCCATTTTTCTCCAAGCTCATCCATGGCTTCCCCCTCAAGCTCATCCATGGCTTTTCCTTGTCGACACACACACACTCTCACACGCAGAGCTGCTCGTCGACCACCCTGGCTGCTCCTTCTTCTTCGTCCAACAACATCCGCCCCTATCCGCCATTGACGAGCTTGTCAAGCTCCCATGGCAACCTCGTCCTCATCTTCTTCATCGCACCATGAACGAGCAGTCCCATGGCTGCTTCTTCTTCTTTTGAACGAGTAAGCCTGCTCCGTCGACACAGCTGGACGACCACCAGTCTTTCGTCGACGTCCAGCTCCACAGTCGACGACCAGCAGCTCCAACGATCCTCCATCTGCATTCACCAACAACCCAGCCCCGTCGTTCATGGCTGAACATCCACCATGACAGCCCAGCAGCCCACGACAACCCAAGCCATGGCTACCTCGTCACAGTCATCATTCACCCCCAGCCACGCCGGAAAAACCAAACGACCACCTCCCTCCCACAGCTCACTCGCCAGACGTACAGCAGTCCGTCGACCACACTGCCGTGGTCCGCCATGGACGAGCATGCATTGATGCTGCGTCGACCAGCTTCACACTGCTTCACGCTGCTTCTACCTTCTTCGTCGAGCTTTAACCAATGTTGATGTTGCTTCTTCTTCATCTTCTTTTCCGCCATGAATGCTTCGTCAAAGTCCAGTTTGAATTCGTCGAGTTTAAAGGGAAGATGGGGTTTTCGCTGTTCGTCAAGATCCGGAATGACGTGGTTGTTTGTTCGAGTTGTCCGTTTCCGTTCGAGTTCATCGTTGCTCATTTCCGGTTAGTTGTAAGTTTCGTTTCTGTCCGTTAATTTGTTTGATATTTTTCGGATTTGAAATCAAATATGTTTGATATTAGTCTCATGTTCATCGTTTTTTTTTTATTTTTTCAGTTTGTTTTATTTCATTTTTCTTGTTTATTTCTAGATAAAAATTGATTAGTTTAATTATAATGTTGTTAAGATTTAAGTTGAAGATTCAATTAAATTTTTTTCAGTTTGTTTTATTAATTTAAAAGGATTTAATGTTAATATAAAAGAATGTTAGTTTAATTCGCTTGAATCCGTTGTTTGTTGTAGATTAAATTCGTGTTCATTTTGTTTAAAGTTCAGTAATTTAATGTGAAGTTATGTTTTTTTTTTAATTTTAGTTTGAATCATGTATCTTTGTTATATTTTGTTGGATTTAATTTAAAAAAAATCAATTGATTATTTGAAGTTTAGAGATTTGAATATGTTTATTTGTTTTGTTTAAGCTTAATTCAAGTTTAATTCGAATTTGAATAAAACTTGCTTGTTATTGTTGTTGAATCTTTTCATTTATGTCCATAATTTGTTTGATTATTCTTGAATCCGAAATTAGTATAAGTTTGATTTTCTTGTTTATTGTTTATCATTTATGATTATTTCTTCAGTTTGCTTCATGATTTTGTTTAGTTTTAATATAGGAATTGTTGGTTGTAAAGTTGTTAGATTTTAAGTTCAAATGATTATTGAATTTAGAAATCTGAATATATTTGTTTGTTGTTGTTGAATCTGAAAGTAGGTTTGTTTGTTGTTAAAGATGTTGTTTAATCAAGATAATTTTAGTTGTTTCTTTGTTGTTCATCATTTAGTTTGAATTTTGTTGTTGAACATTGTTAGAAATTGATCATATTGGCTATATTTTGGTTAAGATTGATTAGGTGAATTGGTTATAGCTGATGGGGGTAGTTTGGTAATTTGCAGTACGTTTAGGGGTAAAATGGTAATTGCAATAAGGTCGGAGGGGTAGTTTAGGAATTGTACATTTTGTAATTCTTTATGTTAAGCATGGGGGACAAAATGTAATGGGGTGTGAGTGATATAATTGTTTAATATAATGGGGGACAAGACATAATGTAGTGGAGGGGATGTATTTGTTTATGTTAGGCATGGGGGACAAGATGTAATGGAGTGAGGTTGATATATTTGTTTAATGTAGTGGGGGATGAGTGAGAAGATAATGGGTTTGGTAGGAGAAAGTGTGGTTTTATTAATGGATTAAAGGGTTTGGGATGAGAAATAAATAAGAGACTGGAATCAGATTTAAAGAGGAGAAGACAGAAGAAAATTTTAAGAGAGAGGAAATTCCGAAAAATACTAAGACTTTAGAAAATAAAAAGAAAAACATTCTGGAAATTCAAAAGAAGAATAGTATACACCTGATATACAATCCAAATATTCTGATATACGGATTCAGAAATTAAGGGTTAAACACTAACTAGTCTTTCAAAATCTGAAAAGATTCCATTTGCTTCTGTCCGTTGATTGTTGTTGGTGTTTCTGGATTTTTGTCTTGATTTTAAAATCTGCCACTAAGTTTCTCGTTGCTGGTTGTTACTGGTTGTTGGGGTTGCTGTTGTTGTATGCTACTGAGTTTTTGTTGATCTCACGTTTCTTTTGCTTCCAATATCAGGTACACAACTGACACGCTGATTATTGTAAACTGAAACAGGAAGCATGAATACGAAAAATGAAGAATTGAAGTTCTAAATTTATTTTAAATTATATTCTGAATTTTATTTGTATATATAAATTACTTAGCTTACAAAAATCAGAATCATGTAGCTATTTAATATATATATAGATAGTGGAACATCTGACGATAGCTTAACGGATGAACTATCTATATATATTGCCTAAAAATAAATAAATGGTGTAGTAACTCCGTCTAAGTTAAAAATCAAACGAATAGACCATTTCGGAACTTGTAAGAATATTGTTTAGTTAAATAATATTGGTTAATTCCACCATGTAATTGGTTTAGGATTAAAATTAGATTGCTAAGTTTTTTTTTTTAATTTGACAAACTGATAACATGCCTAGTATAATGTAACTAGTTAGTAATACGTGAATAAGACGGCCCAGGTTTAGTTTTATGCCATACACGTTGGGCCTGGGCTCGCATTGACAACGGACTGCCCTGCTTATATCATTTTCAGAATTTATGAATCATATCCGAAACTCAACTATATCAACTCAAGCATGTAAATAAATTAAGACCTTTTCTCTTTCATTTTGTAGAGACAATTTTAATAGAAAAATGTAGGCACTTTAGGATTATCCTGTTAAAATAAATGAGATGAGCCTCGCCCAATAAAATGCACAAATTGTGGGCCCTCGATAAATGTTTAATTAAAATTACTTAGACTTCGGGATGAGCCGTTTAGCAAAATTCCACGGCCTTACCCAGAAATAATAATGCGATAATTGCTTCAGGTGCGCATTTTAATAATCTTACCTTCTTAAATTCGGGTGCGCATTTATGTGACCCAAATCCAAATCTCAACGGAGTCGGAATGTATTAACAACCACGGGCGCATTGATTGTGACGTGGTTCGAAATGCATTTTCACGACGTTGTAATTCCATAAAAAATAAATAATAATAAAAGCAGTTTAAATCTAATAAAAGCACACAAGTTATAACATGTATTTAAAATCAGATATTTAGCCATTATAACAATTTAAGCGACCGTGCTAGAACCACGGGATCCGGGGGTGCCTAACACCTTCCCTCGGGTCAACAGAATTCCTTACTTAGAATTTCTGGTTCGCAGACTTCATTTGGAAAGTCGAACATTTTCCTCGAATTGGGATTCAAGATAAACCGGTGACTTGGGACACCAAAAGCCAAACCTTTCCCAAGTGGCGACTCTGAATTAAATAAATAATCCCATTTCGAATATTGTCACTTAAATTGGAAAAAACTCCCTCACGCATTCAACCCTTCGGGGCGGGCACGCAAAAAGGAGGTGTGATAGCTCTGGCGACTCTGCTGGGGAAATGAACCCAGAACCACTGGTTCAGGGTTCAAGAATTCGAGCTTAGAATAATTGTTATATTTGGCTTTATTATCTGATCTTTAATACATGTTTTGGCATAACGTGCTAAATGTTGTCTTTTACCGCTTTGATATTATCTGAACTGTATATGAACTGTGCCGAAACCCTTCTCTTCTTACCTCCGGGGAGAAGCTCGCTGGTCGAGACTCCCCATTCCGTTAGTGTCAATACCTGAAATAAGAAAGAGGCCGGACAAGTTACAAAGCCGGACGATCTCGCGGGTCCCCGGTACGTAGCCCCCTCCTCGACTCGAGTTGTCCGCTCGGGTACACAGTCTAGAACATATACCCAGGTTATAAACCTAGTATAACGAAACCTCATGTCGGATCCCTAGTAGGAACGCTTATTTGCATCATGTTGCATTTGACGTAGGGGACTCAACACAGGGGTTGGGTCCGTCTAGGACAGGCAACCTGAAATGAAAAGACCATCCTGCTACATCCCGTTTGTTGGCGCATTTATTTGCTTCAGATCTGCGTGCTGACCGGTTTCTAAAAAAAATCAAAAAAAAAAAAAGAGAAAAAATAGCAGCGTAGGGAGATAATTACTTATTTTGGAAAAGATAAAACCAATGTCCAAGTAGTGTCAAAACCTCACCGGAATTTTCTAAAAAAAAAAACAAAATGAAAACATAATTTGTCTTTTAGTTTGATTTATATATAAAAAAAAACATATAAAAAAATTCCTTTTAATCACTTTCAAAATCCAAAAACGGGTATTTATTTAAAAGTAAAAAAAGGGAAAAAATTCAAAACTCAAAAAAAAATATATTGTTCCATTTGTAGTATCTCTTTAAAAGATTTTCGAAATTTCAAAAAAAAAGGTGAAAAGAAGTTTAAAATTCATAAATATTTCCTTAAAAAAAACAAAATAAAAAAAAATAATAAAAAAAATATAAAAAAATAATCCAGAAAAATACTTTTTCTCCTTTCCTTTAAAAGATTGTAGTCAGAAGGGGTTTAGTTTATTTTTACTCTACGCCGGTTTGATTTTCGCAGGGTGCGAGATACGTAGGCAACCCTCATCGGGTCCAACCTCCTCTTTTCAAAATAGCCAAAATGTTAGAATTTTAATTTCGTCATGAATGAGTCGGGTGATGCCGTTTCGTCAAGGATAGCCGAATGTTCCCCAAAGGGACGCCGGAAGGATGACTTTGCACAAACGGCCATTATTGGTCATTTTTTTTTGACCAAATTGCCCAACGGCCTCAGAATCCTCGTCCCTGAGTAAAGTACAACCTGAGTGAAAATATCCGGGGTCGTCATCCATATTTCTTCGAAGGTTGTAACTTGCTGCTACAAATATGGATGACTGAACATCTCTGCCATCGTTCCGAACTTTTGAGCCATGGTTCCTCGGAGAAGACTTGCATAGAAGAGTTTTACACGAGAACCAAAGAGATCAGTCTACCCAAAGGAGTTATGGCATGGACTTCATTCTTTCAAGCTCTTACTGCCAGCCAAATACAATGGACACTCGGATGGTTGCCTGTTGATGAGGTCATGTATATGCCAGCAACTAGAACTCATTTCCTACTGATGGGACTTAAGAGCATTCAACCTTACGCGCCCTGCCGAGTCTTGAGACAACTTGGAAGATACCAGATAGTACCACACGAGGAAGATCTTAGTGCTCAAACAATTGAGATAAGCCCTGACGGACAATTTCCTGAAGCAAAAATCCGCCAGATCTGGAAAGAATGTCAATATTTGAAAGCAGATACTTGTGTGCAGGATCGTGCCAAAAGTGAAATGGCGCCAGGTTACCTTGCATGGTACATAAGAGAACTCGAACACGAAAGGCCGGCTAAAAGACCCCACATCCTGAATTTCGCCGAGTCATCGCAAAAGCAGTGGGATTGGTTGGCAAAAGAAAGAGGCTATCGTACCGAAATCAACAAGTTGAAGCAACAAGTGGAAGGTCTGAAATATGAGCACAACGTGCAAGTTGCTACCGATCTGGGGGAAAAGAACAGGTTGGCTCAGGAAAATGAGATGCTCAGGGCCCGGATCAAACAGATGAGGATAGATGCTGATAACCAACAAAGGAGCCGGTCGGATGAACGATTGATAAAAGCTTTAAGGACGGAAATTGGGGAGTGCCGGAGTGAGTCAGAAAATACCATAGCGGGGCTCGAGGCACACTGGGCAAGAAGGACAGAAAAACGTAACCGGCACCTACAGCAGTTGGAAAGGGATCACGAGTGAACCATTGCCAATCTGAAGGAAAATGTGGACAGAGCGTTTGAGCAAACCCGAACCCTAGGAGTTGAAAATAGACATTGCCGCAAGCTTTTAGCCCGGATGGAAGTAGAAATTCAGCAGTGGCAAAATCAATGCCTCCAGGATTCTTGGGTTATGACAGCCCGTAATGATCAAATAGAGCACTTACTCAAAGAAAAGAGGCAAACTAGGGATAAGATCAGGACCATTGCCCGTGCCATCATCAGAAGATGTCTACGGTGTGAAAACATGACCACCATTACCGTTCTCTCGGCAGTGATGGTTTATTTCAAGCAAACCATGCATGAGCTGGAACAACTTGAAAGGGACCTAACACCTAAGACCGCGGCAAGGCCGAACGATGCCCTGCGGGCGCCAATTCGCGAAACCTTAATGTATTCATAGGTCGAATATGTCCGTCTTTTGCATCGAGGTGTATTAGTCTATTGAGTCTGTACATTTTTCAAGGCTTGTTATTTTCCTTTTTTTCAAGAATGTTAGTTTATAAAAGATTGTTCAGTAATAAAATGTGTGTTTCTTTTACACTCATTTGTTTTCGAACTACGTAATGATCTGATTCACGCGGCATCGTGATACGTAGGCAATCCTCATCGGATCCGGTCACATTTTTAACTGCAAATAATGAAAACAATAATAATAGAAAAAAAAAAGAAAGAAAGAAAAATGGTGATAAATAAAAGGAAAGCCTAAGGAGAAGCCGGAATGACGCATGTCTTTGTTGCAAGCATGTAGAAACTCACCTAACTGTATAGGTGCATCACGCCCCAATGTGAGATTACATGTCTGTTATTTGTTTCAAACTAACCGTTTGTTTGCTGATAAGTTCATGTTCCTAGAAAAGTGGTTTGGTTTTGTGGTAATCCGGCCTCACATTCATACTTCACGAGATCAAAAGGAAGCGTTCAGCCACCCATCGCTAAATCAAGAGGAAGTGTTCATACATACTTCACAAGGTCGAAAGGAAGTGTCAAAATGTCTTCAGAAGTTCCTCTGCCAACGATTCCTATTTCGGAAGAAAGTTCAATCTCAGCCATCCCAACTTTTGAGTCAGCAACGGTCGAGGAAAATAGAATTCTACGTCTCCGCATGATGGAAATGTGGGACGCCTGGGCCAATGGAAAAGAGCCACCAAGTGTGATCCCTGGATTCCCTGAGCTTTTTCCTAGGGCAAGTGGGACCTCCAACATCCCCATAAGTTATCCAAATAGCCCACTGGGATTTCCTACCATCTCAGCCTACTTTACTGGAACACCTTCTGAGTCTCGCCCCCAGGTGTTAGCTTCCGGTGCGGCTTCAAACATATTCACTGCTCCGCCTTGTTCAGCCACGACACAACCTGTTTTACCCAGGCCTAACTTCGATTCATCATCCTTCACATTTCAAGCGCCCCCTCTTCCATTGGAACCTAGCCAGTTCACTACCAACGCTTACCCTCAGCTGTCTCGGTACGAGTTTATCGCAAGCAGGAGAAAGCCGAAAAAACACCTGAATAAGAGGAAATGACCAGAAAAATGAGAAGCATGGAGCAAACTCTCAAAAATATACAGGGTCTGAGCGGGCAAAAGAGCGTATCTTATGCTGACCTGTGCATGTTCCCGCACGTACATCTGCCCTTGGGTTTCAAAACTCCAAAGTTTGAGAAATATGACGGTCATGGAGACCCCATAGCCCACCTCAAAAGGTACTGCAACCAGTTGCGGGGAGCGGGCGGAAAAGAAGAACTTCTTATGGCTTACTTTGGAGAAACTTTGATCGGCATTGCTTCTGAATGGTATACGGATCAGGAAGTATCTCGTTGGCACATTTGGGATGACTTGGCTAGGGATTTTGTTAGGTAGTTTCAATATAACATCGACATTGCCCCCGACAGGAATTCATTGTCGAATCTAAAGAAGAAGCCTTCGGAGAGCTTCCGAGAATATGCTATCAAATGGCGCGAACAAGCGGCCAGAGTCAAACCTCCGATGGATGAAACAGAAATGGTCAGTGTTTTCCTTCAAGCCCAAGAGGCTAATTATTATCAAAACATGATGTCTGCATTGGGAAAGCCGTTTGCTGAAGCCATCAAAATCGGTGAAATGGTGGAGAATGGATTAAAAACAGGGCGAATCTTGAGTCAGTCTGCTATAAGGGCCACCTCCCAAGCAATCCAAGGCGGGTCTGGAGGAGGAGCAAACCGAAAGAAGAAGGAAGAAGCAACAATGGCAACTTCGAGTGTAAGAAAACCCCATCCGTCCAGATTTCATTTCTCTGAAAGAGCCCCGCAACACTACTACCCCCATCAAGATGCGGCCTATGCTATGAACCTTCAGCCCTACACAGTAATGAATGCACAACCATATATTAGGCCACAACAACAATTTCACCAAAAGCGAGCTCAATTTCCAAGAAATCAACCTCCTCACCAAGCTCAGTATAATCCCCGACCTCCACAAAATAATCTCCCCTACAACGCCCGCACTCGAGAGCCGCCCAGGAAAACGGACTTCACACCTATTGGTGAGTCATATTCCAACCTTTTCCCTAAATTGGTCCAAATGGGTTTGTTACAACCCGTACCCCCAAATAGGCAAAACCCAGAGTCACCCTCTTACCAACCTGGTGCCCGATGTGCCTATCATTCTGGAGTGGAAGGGCATGACACTGAGAGCTGTTGGACTTTGAAAAGGGTTGTTGAAAACCTCATAGAACAAAAGCGGATAGTGTTAAAGGACGAAGACATTCCTAATGTGACCAACAACCCGTTACCGGCTCACAACAATGGACCGATTATTGGGATGATCTGCGAAGATAAAGAGTTTGATCCTGTCTTGAAAGCCATCATTGCAATCGTCGACATTGAGAAAAAGCCCAAGATGTATGCAAAGCAAGAAAATCGGGATAAGAAGAGTAAAACCCCCCCTCAAAACACAGAAAAAGCAGTGGAAACCAAAACTAAGATAGTACCCTCGAAAGACGCCGTCCTTTATGTCCCCCGAGGTTCGAAGAAAGGACAAGTGACATTGAGCCCTCCAAGAAGGTTTGAGATGAACAAAGGATCTATAATGTATGTGCCCAAACGGACCTATGCGGAACGGGGGCCAATAATTTCACCAAGGCTGAATGAGCCCGTGATTATTGGACGCGCGCCGCAGAGGCCCATGACAGATCCTACTACCGTCCCGTGGAATTATAACAAGGCGGTAGTAACCTACAAAGGAAAAGAAATCCTGGGAGAAGTAAATGAAACTAACCCAACTGAGAAATACCTCAACCTAGAGGAGTTGAATGATTCTACAAAGAGGCGTTTCCCATTCAAGAAACCAGTTAGTGCCGAGGAAGCGGAAGAGTTTTTCAGGAAAATGAAAACTGCGGACTACGAGATAATTGACCAACTTCGAAAGTCTCCCGCTCAGGTTTCATTGTTGTCTCTATTAATGAATTCAACTGAGCATCAGAAAGTGTTGATCAAGACCCTCAACGAAGCTTACGTCCCAATTGAAACTACCGTGGAACAACTAGAGAGGATGGCAGAAAGATTCTTCATGATCAATCAGATTTCCTTCAGCAAAAATGATCTGCCCCCGGAAGGGGCCGCTCACAACAAGGCCCTCCACCTAACAGTTAAATGTGAAGGGTACTATGTGAAGAGGGTCATGCTGGATGGCGGGTCCGGAGTAGATATCTGTCCCCTTTCGACTCTGCAAAGAATGGAGATCGAGACAGGGAGAATCAGGCCCAACAGCGTATGTGTTCGTGCCTTTGACGGCATCAAAAGGGACACCCTAGATGAGATCGAGTTGATTTTGACTATTGGACCTGTGGATTTTGAGGTGACCTTTCAGGTCCTAGATATGAATACTTCTTACAATTTCCTTCTAAGAAGGCCTTGGATTCATGCGACGGAAGCCATACCTTCTACTCTCCACCAGATGGTAAAATTTGTATATGAAAATCAAGAGATTATAGTCCACGGAGAGGATGAGCATTCAATTTATCGAGACCCGTCGGTTCCATGCCTCGAAGCTAAGGAGGGTAGTGAACACATAGTCTATCAAGTTTTCAAGGTTGTGGTCGCAGACCAATGCAAAGAAGGAAGCCCTTACCCTCAACCTTTTCTCTCAAAAGCGTCAGTTATGGTTGCCAAGGAAATAATCAGGCATGGTTATAAACCGGAGAAGGGACTCGGGGCAAAGAAGGGACTGTTGGGAGAATCAGGCCCAACAGCGTATGTGTTCGTGCCTTTGACGGCATCAAAAGGGACACCCTAGATGAGATCGAGTTGATTTTGACTATTGGACCTGTGGATTTTGAGGTGACCTTTCAGGTCCTAGATATGAATACTTCTTACAATTTCCTTCTAAGAAGGCCTTGGATTCATGCGACGGAAGCCATACCTTCTACTCTCCACCAGATGGTAAAATTTGTATATGAAAATCAAGAGATTATAGTCCACGGAGAGGATGAGCATTCAATTTATCGAGACCCGTCGGTTCCATGCCTCGAAGCTAAGGAGGGTAGTGAACACATAGTCTATCAAGTTTTCAAGGTTGTGGTCGCAGACCAATGCAAAGAAGGAAGCCCTTACCCTCAACCTTTTCTCTCAAAAGCGTCAGTTATGGTTGCCAAGGAAATGATCAGGCATGGTTATAAACCGGAGAAGGGACTCGGGGCATCATTGCAAGGTATCACCGAACCTATCACCTTACCTGCCGCCGAAAAGTTCTTCGGTGTTGGTTTTTACGCCGAAAAAGCTGACGTAATGTGGGCAAACCAACGGAAGAGCAATGGTTGGGTTTTATCTCAGCCAATTCCGCATCTTTACAGAACATTTGTCAGACCCAAGTACATTGAAGAAAGAGAGGATGAGACCTTCACGACCGAGGAAATTGAAGAAATCTGTGGGGTTATGAGGCAAATGCTGTATGAAACCCATATGGTTCAGCCGGGAGAAGACTCGAGCACCGCTGAGGTGCTTTACATGGGGCCTGGTGCCAAATTGCAAAACTGGAAGGCTACTCCGTTTCCGATCAAGCGGGAATCCTGGTAGACCAGTCTTGCCACCTTTTCTACATCACGAGTTATTTTGGGGTGTAACTCGAATGATTTCCTTTTAGTTTCCTGTCCTTAAATTCTGATGTAAACCCTATTATCTTCAAGATTCAATGGAATGAAATTAATATTTCATCTTTCATCTTATTTATTCTCTCTGATTTTTTTTATTTTTTTTGTTTGTTTTTCTTTCAGTTCTAATAATGCGGTTTTAAATAACATGACATGCTTGCGGACTTCATGCCCAGATCCAAACATGCAGTCTAGCTGCGAAATAATGAATCCAGAAATGGAATACGATGAAGAAGAGGCTTTTAAGGAAATAAATCGAGAATTGGAACACTTTGAGAACAAACCTAAGCCGAATTTGAATGACACCGAACCGGTTAATTTGGGAACTCCTGAGGAAATCCAAGAGACCAAAATAAGCATTCACACGGACGAGAGAACGCGAGACGCGATAGTTCAACTCCTTTTTGAATTTAAAGATGTGTTTGCTTGGTCATACGATGACATGCCAGGATTAGGCGTTGATCTAGTGGTGCATAAATTGCCAATTCACCTTGATTGTCCTCCAGTTCAACAAAAGCAAAGAAAGTTCAAAACTGATGTCAGTGACAAGATTAAAGAAGAAATCACCAAGCAGCTGAAAACGAGAGTAATTCGGGTAGTCCAGTACACCGCGTGGTTGGCGAATGTAGTTCCAGTGCCGAAAAAAGATGGGAAGACTCGGGTATGTGTGGATTATCGAGATTTGAACAGCGCGAGTCCCAAAGACAATTTCCCATTGCCCAATATCCACATCCTTGTTGATAATTGCGCCAAACATGAGATCCAGTCTTTCGTAGATTGTTACGCTGGATATCATCAGGTGTTGATGGATGAAGAAGACGCCGAGAAGACTGCCTTCACTACACCATGGGGCACTTACTGTTACCGGGTTATGCCATTCGGTCTGAAGAATGCTGGGGTAACTTACATGAGAGCCATGACTGCCATTTTTCATGACATGATGCATCAAGAAATAGAGGTGTATGTGGATGACGTGATAGTCAAGTCCAGGACTCGGGACAATCATATCCAAGACATGAGGAAATTCTTCGAGAGACTGAGAAAGTACGACTTGAAGCTGAACCCGGCCAAATGCGCCTTCGGAGTCCCGTCAGGCAAGCTTTTGGGTTTCATAGTAAGCAAGAGAGGTATAGAGTTAGATCCAACAAAGATAAAATCTATCAGAGATCTACCTCCCCCAAGAACGAAGAAAGACGTGATGAGTCTGTTGGGCAAGTTAAACTATATCAGTCGATTCATTGCCCAACTGACTAGCACGTGTGAGCCCATATTTAAGCTATTAAGGAAGGATGCAGCGATCAAATAGATGGCTGAGTGTCAAGAAGCCTTTGACAAGATCAAAGAATATCTTTTAAATCCCCCAGTTTTGGTCCCGCCAGAGCCAGAGAGACCCCTGTTCTTGTATCTGACAGTCTTGGAAAATTCTTTCGGTTGCGTCCTTGGGCAACATGACATAACCGGAAAGAAGGAGCAGGTGATCTACTACTTGAGCAAGAAATTCACCGGCTACGAGGCCAAGTACACTCTGCTGGAAAGAACATGTTGTGCTTTGACGTGGGTTGCTCAAAAATTGAGACATTATCTCCAAGCTCACACTACTTACCTCATAAGCAGGCTGGATCCTTTAAAGTATATATTTCAGAAACCAATGCCTACTGGAAGACTGGCCAAGTGGCAAATCTTGCTTACTGAATTTGACATAGTCTATGTCACCCGCACGGCAATGAAAGCCCAGGCATTAGCAGATCATTTGGCCGAAAATCCGGTTGATGAGGAATACCAGCCATTGAGTACTTATTTTCCAGATGAAGAAATAAATACCATAGAAGTGGTCTCGGAAAACACTCACGTTTGGAAGATGTTCTTTGATGGGGCCGTAAACGCCAAAGGTGTGGGAATAAGGGCAATTTTGATCTCACCTGCTGGTCAACATTATACGGCTACAGCTAGACTTCGTTTCTTTTGCACGAACAATACAGCTGAATATGAAGCCTGCATCATGGGCATGAATATGGCTATCGATCAAGATGTTGGGGATTTGTTGATTATGGGGGATTCTGATTTGATTATCCGGCAAGCCCAGGGTGAATGGGAAACTCGAGATGTCAAGCTTATTCCTTACCGGCAGCACGTAGAGGATCTCAGCAAGCGGTTCAGATCAGTAGAGTTCAGGTATATCCCGCGATGTCACAATGAATTAGCCGATGCACTTGCCACTTTAGCTTCAATGTTACCTTATCCAGGCAACGCCCACATCGATCCCTTGGAAATCCAAATCAGGGAAAGGCATGGTTACTGCAATGCCATCGAGGTAGGACCAAGTATCCAGCCATGGTACCAGGATGTTAAAAGGTTCTTGAAAACACAAGAATACCCCGAACATGCTACTGGAGATCAGAAGAGAACTATTAGGCGACATGCAAGTGGATTCTTTTTGAGCGGTGAGATATTGTATAAAAGAACCCCTGATCTCAACTTATTAAGATGTGTTGACACCGAGGAAGCAGGCAGAAACATGCATGAAGTACACGCAGGAGTGTGTGGACCTCATATGAATGGGTATGTTTTGGCAAAGAAAATCCTTCGGGCCGGGTATTACTGGATGACAATGGAAAAGGACTGTTTCAGCTTCGTTCGAAAGTGTCATCAGTGTCAGGTGCATGGAGATCTAATTCACGCACCTCCCACAGAACTGCATCCCATGTCTGCACCTTGGCCATTTGTTGCCTGGGGTATGGATGTCATTGGTCCGATTGAGCCCAAAGCTTCAAATGGGCACAGATTCATATTGGTCACTATCGACTACTTCACAAAATGGGTCGAGGCTGTCACTCTCAAATCAGTCACTAAGAAAGCCGTGGTGGATTTCATACATTCAAATCTTATCTGTCGTTTCGGTATTCCTACAACTATAATCACAGATAATGCAGCAAACCTGAATAGTCATTTGATGGAGGATGTGTGCGAACAATTCAAAATAACGCATAGGAATTCCACTCCTTATCGGCCCAAGGCCAACGGCGCTGTTGAAGCGGCGAACAAAAACATCAAGAAGATTTTGAGGAAGACAACCCAGAGTTCCAGACAATGGCATGAGCAGTTACCTTTCGCCCTGCTGGGATATCGCACTACAATACGCACATCAGTAGGGGCAACCCCATACTTGTTGGTTTACGGGACCGAGGCTGTAATACCGGCAGAGGTAGAAATCCCTTCTCTCCGGATCGTTGTTGAAGCTGAAATTGAAGACAGTGAGTGGGTCAAAACCCGTTTGGAACAGTTAACGCTGATCGATGAAAAGCGAATGGCTGCGGTCTGTCACGGGCAATTGTACCAACAAAGAATGGCTCGTGCTTACAACAAGAAAGTGCGACCCAGGAATTTTGAAGTAGGTCAACTGGTGTTAAGGCGCATTCTTCCACATCACCAGGAAGCGAAAGTAAAATTTGCTCCTAATTGGAAAGGTCCATACATCATCAGGAAGATATTGCCCAGGGGAGCATTATATCTAGGTGATATTGAAGGAAAAGATCCCGACACAGCCATGAATGCAGATGCAGTAAAAAGATACTATGTCTGAATTTGCTCTGATTGTTTTTGCACAATTGAGAGGACGAAGGCTTTCATTCCCGCTACCCAAACACTCAAATCCTTTGCTAACCCTTTGAGTCGTTTACCTTTCTTTCATCACCCTCTTTGGAACCCGGAAGTTCTAGTAAAAAAAACATAAAACCGAAGTTTCCTGAACTACATTTGACTTGATTCCGAAAGGATACGTAGGCAGCCTCTCTATGGGGTTCAGTCACACCAAAACAAAAATCCAGTTTTTCCCCAAAAGTTAAACTGGGGCAGACGTTATAATAATTCGGCGATAATCCCGCCTGGATGGTTCCAAAGTTGTAATTCGATCCAAGTTCTTTTGACCCCAAACCTGTTGCAAGTCCTTCCGATCAATCGGCAAAATTTTCTTCAAAATCAAAGGACGCAGTTGCTCAGATCCGACGCAGTCAGGATGAGAGAAATAAAATGAGAGAGTCTTATTGGTGAAAACCTACAGGCACCATAAGGCGATGGCGAGCAGAGAAATAAAATGAGAGAGTATTCGGACGGGCAAAAATCGCTCGCTTTATCTTTGCACGAAAACCCTTCGTGTCTTCGTGCAAAGAGGGGCAGCTGTAAGCACGTGATTTTTGCTTCACGGACAATCGCTCCAAAAGAAAATAAAAATAGTGGCAAAAGGTTTCGCTGTACAATTTTTCGATCTTTCCGTGACATGTGTTGTTAGTCGTTTGTGAGTCTGTCCATTTTGCATCTAGTCATTATCAAACAAAAATACAAAAAATATATGTGGCGTTAAAAGAAAATAAAAAAAAAAAAAAAAAAATATAAATATATGTGCATCGTCCGTTTTAGGTTGTGATTTAACTTACTTGGTATGATAATTATGTTGAAACGCCATATTGTTATTTGTTTTAATTTCATTTGTTTTATTAGTTATTTTTATTTTTTTTATTATTTTTATTATTTTTCTTTAAATTGGAAAACAAAAGAAAGTTGAAATCAATTTGGGCCCAAAAATAAAACAAAAAAAAAGGCCCAAACCAACGATCTGACCCGGTCCAGACCAGGCCTGCCCAGGAACCTCCTGAAACGACGTCGTTTCAGGCAAATCAATCTGAGCCGTCCGTCCTAGCCGATCCAACGGCTCAGGACCTCTTTCAGCAACCCGTTTTTGAACCCGACCCAATAACCGGTCTGACCCAACCCCTCATTTAAACCAAACGACCCCGTTTAACTACTGAACGACCCCGTCTTGTTTCTCACCCTCAGATCCAAGCCGTGGAGATCGTATGATCCAACGGCTCAGATCCAATCAACCTCACCATATATAAACCTTCCCTTACACCCCACGCCCCCTATCCGAACCCCACCCCTCACTCGTCTCCTTCCCTGAACCCTGAAACCCCCAAACCCTAGCAGCCGCCCTAGTCTCCTTCGCCATTAAAGCCGGCGGCACGAACGCCGGTGACCACCCCCTGAACACCCTAAGACCCCCTCACTCCCCTGAACACGAATCCACTAACCACGAACCTCGAATCACTTTCGTTCGTCTCGAATCTTCATTTGAAGATTTGAGTCGAACCCGGATCTATGCCAAACCATCCCATCTTCATACCAGACACTCCCCTGACCTTCCTCGTGACCAAACCAAACTTGGTTTGGTCCGAATCTACCCACAACTCCCAAAAATCCAGATCTGGAAATCCAGACTTTTGAAACACATGCACCTGGGGAACCCGGCCAGTTTTGACATGGGTTTGAGGTCTAATAGACCTTAATCAAGGTGCTCTCATGTGAGAACACCCTGATTAAAGTTTGTTCGGCCTCAAAAGTTCGAAGATGAATCAGATTTGGGTCTGTGTGATTTAAACATTTTCGGTACGTTTTCCTTTCTTCTGTTTAGTTTTTAATTAAGTGGTCAGCATGTTTCGTTTTGTTTGTTATTTTTGTTATTTTTCATCCAGATTTCTTTCATCTCTTTAGAGACCTTTTTCTTTGGTCGGTTAATTTTCTATGGGTGTATTCTGAATGTACTCTGTGATGAACATGTTCGATTAGATTGGTCGTCAAATGAATAAACTTATATAGGTTCCCAGTTTTGAACACAGAATTGTCCGATGCCCTTTAGGTCCCTAAACATATTGTTTATGTGAGCGATTGATTATTACCTGTTATAATTAGTATAGTCGACTCGATAAATATCGTCGATTAGCTTTCTATAACTAATAAATCGAATGAGCTAATAAGGTCGCATGATTAATTGAGCTTTGTCACTGACTGTATGCCCCAGCATTGTTTGAAATGGTTTGTTGGCACTATAAAACTGACTGAAAAGGTTCAGCCCAGGCAGTCTTGAGTTCGAACTTTCATCAGTTCAAAAAATGCCCCGATGTTGCAGTAGGCAGGGGCAGTAATAATCAAGGTTGACAGGGGTATTCTGGGGTGTTAAAAAAGAACAAAAGTAATTAGTTTAAGTGAACTGACAAATGGGGTACTAAATTAGGATTAAACTAATGCCAATGGGGGGACAAGACACAAGAGTATGGGTTTAAAAGGAATACTAAAATAAGCCCATAATCCTGGATTAAAGAATAAACCAGACGTGGGGAACAAAGGGGGCTGGCATCAAGAGATGCTCAAGCATGGGTTTAACAGGGTAAGGGCAGGCTGCAAGTTGCAGCATGGGGGCAGCTTAGCTGCACTTGGTCACTTTGGCTTATAAATAGGCCATTCGAGAACTGAAAAAGGGCTGGACTTTTAGTCTTCAGAAAAAAAAAGAGAGAAAAGGCTGGAATTTTTAGTTTGAAAGCTGAAACTTTTAGTCTAAAAAGTTTTACTGAGTTTTAAAAAAAAAAAGCTGAATAACATAAGTTAGTTTTCAAATAGATTGTAACCAAACACTGCCTGAAAGTTGTATAAGAGTTCATATTGGTCAAGCTGCCTTGGCCAAGTTCTGTTGTTCGCATTGATTGATCTGTTTGTGGTTGTTGAACTGTTGGTGTTGCTGCATTGAATACTCTGTTACTGCTGCTTGTTTCATCACTCTTTCCTGGGATTGCTCATTTGGTGCTCGACTATTTGCTGGTTTTCCTTATTCTGGGAAATATTGTTGGTTGTCGTGGGCTGTGGAAAACACTTGGATTGTTGATTTGTTGCTGTGTTGTTGCTGTGTATCTGCTGTTGCTGTGTTTACTACATACTGCCCAGCTGATCATTCCTTTCTTCTTTGTCCTCTATACCAGGTACACAACCAATGCACTGTCAAAAATGTAATTGGGAAATTTGAGCATGAATACAAATGAAAGTCCTGAAGAATGTCTTTTATACATAGATTGTTACATTAAATATTCATGTAATGTGTAGTAGTTTGCATTCTTGTTTAGATACTGAAGGTAGCCTGTGTGCCCAGTAGATGTAAATATGTGGTGATTGAATGCTAGTTTGTATATGAAAGTTGATAGATAAAAGGGTCTCCAATGCAGTAGGTTGTATCTTAGGTTTTATATGGTTAGCATGTCCTTAAATACATAGAACTATCCATGTTAGTTAATTTCATGTCTTTTTGATAAACTGTCTCCTTACAATTGGCAAACCATTGCCTTAAAATAAACGGCGCAAGTCTGCACTCCTCAACCTCACGAAGGTCGAGCCCGAATCAAACGAACCCAGCAGGCTTTCATCAGAAAGGCATTGGCCCAGGTCCAGCCGATACTGTGTGGGCTGGGTTCGGGCCCACGATGCTCGATTAGCTGCCCATGGGCATGGCCATGTTTTCTTATTCTGCAAAGGCACTCAGAATTCCGTTATAATAACCTGCAAGCATGTAATTGAATAGGGTCATTTTTATTCTCAACTAGTAGAGACAAATGCGACAAGAAACGTAGTTGCTATAGGATCTCCTTTTGAAATAAAGACGAGATGAGCTTCGACAAACAAAAACGCACAAGATGCGGGGCCCTCGTTAAACGTATATTATCGAAGCATTTAGTTTCTAGGACGGGTCGTTTAGCAAATCTCACAACCCTCCTAAATTAACAATACGTTAGACTCTTTTAGGACGCGCCTTAGTAAATCTTACCTTCTTAAACTCGGGTGCACATTTATGTGACCCAAATCCAATTCTCAATGGAGTCGAAATGTGTTTCTAATCACGGGTACATTGATTGTGACGTGGTTCGAGATGCGTGTCCATGGCGTTGCAAATTCATTTTAAAATAAGAATGAGATGAGCCTCACCAAATAAAAATACAAATTGCGGGGCCCTCAGTAAATATCTGCTTTAAAAATTGTTTAGACTTCAGGATGAACCGTTTAGTAAAATTCCACGGTCCTACCCAAAATAAATACGCTAGTCGCTTTAGGCACGCCTCTAATAATTTAATTTCCTTAAACTCGGGTGCACATTGATGTGACCCAAATCCAAATCTCAACGGAGTCAAAGTGTGTCGACGACCACGGGTACATTGATTGTAACGTGGTTCGAGATACATTTTATAACGTTGTAATTCTTGATAAAAATAATAGTAAATGATAAAAGCGGTTGAAGGATAAAATTTGCACATAAGTTCATACTTGTATAAAATCAGATAATCAAGCCGAATATAACAATCGAGCGACCGTGCTAGAACCACGGAACTCGGGAATGCCTAACACCTTCTCCCGGGTTAACAGAATTCCTTATCCGGATTTCTGGTACGCAGACCATAATATAGAGTCATTCTTTTCCTCGATTCGGGATTAAAATTGGTGACTTGGGACACCCTAAATCTCCCAAGTGGCGACTCTGAAATAATTAAACCAATCCCGTTTCGATTGTCCTTTAATTGGAAAAAACTCCTGCGCCCTCGCGGGTGCGTAAAAAGGAGGTGTGACAGCTCTGGCGACTCTGCTGGGGATTTAAAAACCCAGAACCACTGGTTCAGGGTTAAGAATTCGAGCTTAGAGTAATTATTATTATTTGGCTTTATTTATTATCTGATTATTACATGTTTTGAGCCTAATGTGCTAAATGCTGCCTTTACCGCTTTGATATTATTTGAACTGTATATAAACTGTGCCG
This sequence comes from Nicotiana tabacum, assembly GCF_000715075.1. Taxonomy (NCBI): domain Eukaryota; kingdom Viridiplantae; phylum Streptophyta; class Magnoliopsida; order Solanales; family Solanaceae; genus Nicotiana; species Nicotiana tabacum. The sequence goes on along the minus strand of NC_134090.1, from coordinate 32,990,955 downwards.
AAACCTTTCTCTTCTTGCCTCCGGGGATGTGCTCACTGGTTGAGACTCCCTATTCTGTTAGTGTCATACCCTAAATAAAAGAGGCTCGGAAAGTTTCTAAGCCGGCTGGCCTTTTGGTTCCCGGAAAGGAGCTCCTTCCTCAACTCGAGTTGTCCGCTCGGGTACACTGTCTAGAACACCGACCCAGGTTTTGAACATAGAATAACGTGACTTCATGCCGGATCCCTAGTAGGAACGCTTATTTGCATCACGTTGCATTTGACTTAGGGGACTCAACACAGGGGTTGGGTCCGTCTAGGACTAGCAACCTGATATGAAAAGGCCATGCTGATGCATCCTATTGTTTTTCGTGCATTTATTTGTCTCATACCCGCACGCTGACCGGTGTTTGAATATTTGGAATATTGTGAAAAAAGGGAAATAACGGTTAGGAAAGTCGCTGTTCTGTCTTAGAAAAAATAAATAATAATAATAATAAAAATATATCAATAGAAATATAGAGTTTGTCTTGTCATAAAAATCAAAAAAAAAATCTTATTTTTAAAATTGTTTTTTTATAATAAAAAAAGAAAGTCTTGTGTTGTCTTTACTTTTATTATTTGTTACAAATATATGTATATATATATATATATATATATATATATATATATATATATGAAAAATTCAAAAGTTTTGCTTTATTTCAAAATGTATATATCTTTATTTATGGCAAAAGTATTTATCTTGTTAAAGGTCTAGAAAAGTCCTTTCGGGCTCCCAGTCATTAAAAAAAAAAAAAAAAAAAAAATCCAAAATATTTTCCGTTATTGACTTCTTTAGAAAGTTTTTATATATATATGAAAATTCAAAATTCACAAAAATCGCATATATTTTTTAGCAGGATAAGTGTCGTTTGTTAAAATCTTATTAATAAATGTGCAGAATGAGCACGATTCCGAATGAACCCTTTTCAATCATGAATAAAATTCCCCTCCAATTGCGGCTCTGGTGGAATGATTTGGGCAAAGAGGGGCATGACGAAATCAAGAAGTATCTGAAAGGCCTCACGAGTTTGTTGGATATCAGGCCACGAGGAGATATCATAAGGGCACTAGTCCCCCACTGGGATCCTGCGCACAATGTCTTCCGCTTCTCAGATTTCGAACTTACCCCAACTTTAGAAGAAATAGCAGGGTATATCGGCAGCACTGAGACTCCTTTGAGGCACAAATATCTGATTGCTCCAAGAGCTGTAGCAGTACACCGGTTCCTGGACTCCTTAAAGATAGTCAGAACAGTTCATAACCCTGACTTGGCAAAAGGTTTTTGCAGCATGAGTTTCATATATCAAAGATATGGTCACATAGGAGGATTCGACAAGCCAGAAAACCAGTTGTGCAGCAAAGGTAATCGCCAGAAGTGGGAAGAACATAGACGAATTGCTTTCATGATAACTTTCTTAGGACTACTAGTATTCCCAAGAAAAGATGGGAATATTGACATAAAGATAGCAGGGGTCGTCAGTACGTTGCTCACACAGAGTGATAGTACGTTGGCGCCCATGATAGTATCTGATATATTCCGAGCACTCACTTCTTGCAAAGCCGGAGGAAGCTTTTTCGAGGGTTGCAATTTGTTGTTGCAAATGTGGATGATCGAACACCTATGTCACCGAGCCCAGTTTCTGAGCCATGGATCCGCTGGAAAGACCTGCATAGAGGAATTCTATACCAGAGTTGATGAAACCGACCTACCAGAAGGAGTTGTAGCATGGACCTCATATTTCCAAACCCTCAACGCCAGTCAAATACAGTGGGCGCTAGGATGGTTACCGATCGACGAAGTCATATACATGCCAGCAGCCAGGCCCCATTTTATTTTAATGGGACTTAAGAGCATTCAACCATACGCGCCGCATCGGGTTTTAAGGCAACTTGGGAGGTATCAGATAGTGCCGAAAGACGAGGATCTGAGCATCCAGGTAATCGAGATCAGTCCCGACGGCCAGTTTCCTGAAGCAAGGGTTCGTCAAATTTGGAGCCAATGTCAATACTTAGAAGCAAATACTTGTGTATTGAATCGAGCAAAAGGGGAAGTTTCGCCCGGGTATCAGGCCTGGTACAAAGGGGAGACATCATCTGGAAGACCGACCAAAAGACCTCACCTGCAAGAATTTGCCAAATCTTCACAAGAACAGTGGGGCTGGTTGGCCAAAGAGCAGGAATATCTTGTCAAAGCAGGCAAACTGAAGCAACAAGTTCAGGATATGAAGTTTGAGTGCCAATTACAGTCTGCTGCCCACAAGGGAGAAAAGAACAAGTTAATCAGAGAAGGCGAGATCCTCAAAACTCAGATCCGGAGAATGAAAAAAGAGGCTAATAGCCAGCTAGGAAGCCGGGCAGATAAAAGATTGATAGCAGGGTTAAAAGATCAGGTTGCGGAATGCCAGGAAGATTTGGAAAAAGCCAGGGCCAGCACAGCAAAATTGCGAACCAAGTGGGCAAAGGGTGCGATGGCTCGGAGGCAGCACCTGCAACAAGTCATAAGGGAGTATGAACTGAGCATCGGGACATTAAGGGAAACGAATGCCTCTCTTCGAGAAAGGATCCTCAAGCAAACACGAAATGCCCAAGACGACAGAAGGCATTATTACGATGCAATGACCAGAATGGAAAGGCAAATGGAGATGTTCCAGGATCAGCTTGCCAACAATGCGCAAACACTGGGATTGAAGAACCAACAGATAAGGCATTTGTTCGCAGAAAGGGACAACATCCGGGGAAGGATTGATGAAATAGGGCATTACATCTACATGAAATGCTTGGCATATGAGCGAACACCTCGGAAGACCCTCCTTGTTTCCATCATGGGTTGCGTCCGCCGGATTATGAACGAATTGAAGAGCTTGCAAAGAGACCTTACACCTAGAGCCGCAAAAAGGCCGGATGATGCCTCACGGCCCCTTAAATTGGAGAATTAGTTTTGGTCAAGTCCTGTTTATTTGGCTTGGGTTGTTTTTCCATATGTTGTTTTCTTTTTCGTTAAACCGAGTTTGAAACCGTCGAGTTTGTACTATTGCTATTCCTTGCTTGATGTAATTTGTAATAGCAAAATTTTGAGAATGAATTCAATGATTTCACAAAAATTGTGTGTTTTTACTTTAAGGCAGAACTACGCCTGGTCTGATTCACGCGGGGACGTGATACGTAGGCAATCCCCATAAGATTCGACCGCTTTTAATAAATAAAGAAAAGAAAATGTAAATAAAATAAGACGCGGGGTTTCGCAGAATACTCTAAAAAGAGACGAATGAACAAACCGGGATGACGCATGTGGTTTGAAGCAAAGCATGTAGAAACGGTTAACTGCCTAGGTGCATTGCATCCTCTATGTGTTATGATCAAATCTGTTAAGCTCTAACACTAACAAAGTTTGTTGTTGTCTGATAACCAGACAGTTAGTTGTTAAAGAATTCTGGCAACACATTCATACCAAACCAGATCCAAAGGACCGGTAGCAACAAGCATGACTACTTCAGAGAATAGTAATGAGGAAGAAAGGCCGATGAGCCAGTTGCTAAAAGAGGCGATGGAAAAGATTGAAAGGATGGGACTAGAGATGCATGCAATGCAGCTAGCCCTGGCCAAAACACAAAAGAGCCCTGAGACACTGGGACACATGCCGGAATACCCTCACTCTGGCCCCTCCACAAGCCGCCCAAATCCCCTCTATCATCAAGAAAGAAGCCCTCATGATTCCCAAGCTCCACCACCCCATCAACCTCTCCCAACACCCAATATTCCCATTTTTGTGGGACCTGCATCAGCCCCTTTGCAGCGAACGACCAGTGAGCCATTGTTTCAGGCTCACGATACACAATACTACCCCCCTGAACCTACATTCCATGCACCCGAACCACAGGCTTACAATCCCCATTTGGAAGTCCCGGCAGAGGTTGAGAAGCCGGTTAAGGCCCCTGAACAGGATGAAGTGTTGAGAAAGTTCAAAAGCCTGGAGCAATCCTTCAGGAACTTACACGGGCTGGGCAATCAAGTCAGCATGGCATACAAAGATCTGTGCCCTTTCCCAGATGTCCAACTCCCGGCAGGGTTCAAGATGCCCAAGTTTGATTTATATGAAGGGCACGGTGATCCCATGGCACATTTGCGGGGATTCTGTAGCAAAATGAGAGGGGCAGGAGGCAAGGATGAGCTTTTGATAGCTTATTTCGGCCAAAGTCTGAGCGGATCTGCACTGGAATGGTATACCAGGCAGGATTTCAGCAGGTGGTACACGTGGGATGATCTGGCACAGGCTTTTGCAGGTCATTTCCAGTACAATCTAGAGATAGTCCCTGACCGTCTCACGTTATTGAGAACTGGGAAGAAACCCGGGGAAAGTTTTCGCGAGTTCGGATTCCGCTGGAGAGAACAAGCAGCTAGAGTCGATCCTCCCATGAGAGAGGGAGAAATGGTAGACTACTTTTTGCAGACATTGGATCCAACCTACTTTGGTCACTTGGTGACAACGGTTGGAAAATCTTTCAACGAGGTGGTCAAAATAGGGGTCATGATAGAAGAAGGTTTGAGGTCGGACAAGATCTTAAACTATTCGGCACTTAAGGCCACAACCCAGGCTATTCAAAGCGGCACGGGAGGTGCGCTAAGAAGAAAGAAAGAAGAGGTTGCCACGATCGAGGCAGGCAGTTGGCCCAGGGCTGGCAGGCCACACTACAACCAACCCAGGCCTCACAGGCCAAACTATCCATACAACCCACCACAAAATTTCTATCCACCTCGAGAACCGCATTGTTCCGTACACCAAGCCCAAATATACACTCAGCCCCCGGTTCGCCCACAATGGCGCGCACCGGCTCCCCAGAACATATATGCACCACCACAAAACACTTACCCTCCACCAAGGGCATATAGAAATCCTTCAGGGGCAGGTTTCCGGGGAAATCCAGATGCCAGAAATGACAGGTTGCGGAAGCAAAGAACCTTCACCGAACTGGGAGAAACCTACACCGCTGTGTTCCACAAGCTGCGACAATTGGGTTTGGTTAGTCCCGTCCATACTCGGGAACCAAATCCCCCACCTCAGAATTTGGACCGTTCAATCAGTTGTGAATACTGTTCAGGGATGCTCGGGCACGATACCGAGAAGTGTTGGAAGTTAAGGCATGCCATACAGGATCTTATTGACACCAATAAGATCGAGGTCCAGACACCGGAGGCTCCTAACATCAACCAAAACCCGCTGCCAGCGCACCACGAAGCTCACATGATTGAGTTGGTGTGTGAGGGAGGTGAATTAAGAAAACCCTCACAAACAGTGATGATGATCCAAGCTGCCCCAAAAGAAGTCTTAACCAGGGGAGGAACAAATGTACAGTCGCAGGGAGAAGGTGTCAAGCCGGTAGTAATATGGGGGAAGAACCCGTCCGTCATAACAAGCAAACCCGAGCCAAGCAAATTGGTAATACCAGGGATCCTGCCCACACCGGCAGTCATGTTGAAAGGGGTATGTAGAGAACGGGTGACCATAAAGCCGGTGGTCCAACTGCCTGTGCTTGACAGCAGGGCTGTGCCCTGGAAATATGAAAAAGCAGTGGTAACGTACCAAGGAAAACAGGTGGAAGAAGTCAGTTGTGAAGCGCAAGGTTTGACTCGATCAGGTCGATGTTTTGCTCCGGCGGAGTTAAGAAAAACCAACCCAGTGGCGACCAAGAAGCCAGTGTCAGAAGAAGAGGCTGAAGACTTCCTGAGGAAGATGAAAGTACAAGACTATTCTGTGGTTGAGCAGCTGAGAAAAACACCTGCCCAGATCTCACTATTGTCATTACTCCTCCATTCCGAGGAACATCGTCGGGCCCTGTTAAAGATATTGAACGAGGCTCATGTACCCAGTGAGATTTCTGTAAACCACCTGGAAACCATTGCTAGCAAGATTTTCGAGGTGAACAGAGTGACATTCTCAGATGATGACCTGCCGGTGGAAGGTACGGAGCATAACAAAGCGCTATACCTAGCTGTCAAATGTGAAGACTCGGTGGTAACCCGAGTATTGGTGGATAACGGCTCAAGCGCCAATATTTGTCCATTGTCCACCCTGGACCAGTTAAAGATTGACCGTGGAAGAATCCGGGAGAATAGCATCTGTGTCCGAGGGTTTGACGGAAACGGAACAGCCACTGTGGGGGATGTTGTACTTGAACTAACCATTGGCCCGGTCCTGTTTACCATGGAATTCCAGGTATTGGACGCCACGGTATCTTACAACTTGCTGTTAGGACGACCCTGGATTCACGCAGCTAAAGCGGTGCCTTCCACCCTACATCAGACAGTGAAGTTCGAGTGGGAAAGACAAGAGGTCGTGTTTCACGGTGAGGATACAACATACACCATGGGCGGAATCATTGTGCCTTTCATAGAGACCAGTGATGACAAGGGTCCTTGGGTCTACCAGATTCTCGATACAGGGTCGGCCAACAAAATCTCTGAAGGAGAAATCATCCCGCACCCTAGGGTAGCTGCCGCAACAGTCATGATGGTATCGGAGATGCTGGGTAACGGATTTGTGCCGGGAAAAGGCCTGGGAGTTGAACTTCAAGGGATAGTCCAACCTGTTTCCCTTCCTAAGAATCTGGAAACCTTCGGGTTGGGGTTCAAACCAACCGCAGCAGACAGGAAGGAGGCGCGAAGAATGAAGAAGAAGGTCTGGTTTCTGCCTAAACCAGTGCCACGCCTCTCAAGGTCTTTTGTTAAAGCAAGTGCCAAGGGGTCAGCGATCCCAAAGATTCGAGGACTTTTGATCGGTGTAAATGAAGACCTGAATCAGAGTTTTGAGAGACTATTCGCAGATGTCAGTATGGTGGAAGCTGGAGAGGGTTCCAGCAGGGCAGAGATACAATTTGTGGGGCCTGAGGCCAAGACCAACAATTGGACGATTACTCCTCTCCCTGTCCGAGGGGAGTCTTGGTAGTAGGCTTTGATTAATGTTTTGTTTGTTTGTTTGTTTGATCGGATTATCCAAGGGTGTAATCCCAATTTTACTTTCGTTTTGTAAAAGTGTGAACCCTTTTTATCCTGCAAATTTAATAAAGTTCTTTTCTTTTGTCCCATTTTAATTTCTGGTTTTGTTTTCTTTCTGAACAGTTCTCTTTTTACTGGTCCTAATGACATGGCATGCACAACGGATCTTCGACCTAGTCTAATAAATCAATCTGAATCTGACTCAATGATGCAAGAGGTCGTTTGTGATAATGAATCCGAATGTGACGAAAGGGAAGCCTTCGAAGAAATAAATCGAGAACTATGCCAATTTGAAGAGAAACCCAAGCCTAACCTAAATGACACTGAGGCTGTGAACCTAGGAAACGCTGATAACATCCAAGAGACCAAAATTAGCATCCACATTGAGCCGAATGTCAAAGCAGAATTGATCGAAACTCTCAGGGAATTCAAAGATGTTTTTGCATGGTCATATGATGATATGCCTGGATTGAGCACCGATTTAGTGGTTCACAAATTGCCCACTGACCCGGCATACCCTCCGGTCAAGCAAAAACTAAGGAAATTTAAAACAGAAATGAGTGTAAAGATCAAAGAAGAGGTGATTAAGCAATTACAATCTAAGGTCATTCGGGTCACTCGGTATCCCGAGTGGCTGGCCAATGTGGTACCAGTCCCAAAGAAGGATGGAAAAATCAGGGTGTGCGTCGACTACCGCAATCTCAACAAAGCAAGTCCCAAGGACAATTTCCCGTTACCCAACATTCATATCCTGATCGATAATTGCGCTGGGCGCGAGATCGGATCCTTTGTGGATTGCTATGCGGGTTATCATCAGATCCTAATGGACGAAGAGGATGCTGAGAAGACAGCGTTTATTACGCCATGGGGAACCTACTGCTATCGGGTAATGCCGTTCGGGTTAAAGAACGCCGGGGCAACGTACATGCGAGCAATGACCGCGGTGTTTCATGACATGATACACAAGGAAATTGAGGTGTACGTCGATGATGTGATCATCAAATCTTGGCGTCAGGAGGACCATGTAGCAGACCTAAGGAGATTTTTCCAAAGACTCCGGAGGTATGATATCAAGCTTAACCCGGCCAAATGCGCATTCGGGGTTCCATCAGGGAAGTTGCTAGGATTCATCGTCAGTCGACGGGGGATTGAGTTGGACCCATCCAAAATTGAATCCATCCGAGATTTGCCACCGCCAAGGAACAAAACAGAGGTAATGAGCTTGCTGGGTAGACTCAATTATATCAGCAGGTTCATCGCTCAACTCACAGCAACTTGTGAGCCCATATTTCGGCTACTGAGAAAGGATGCTGCAGTAGGTTGGACGGCAGAGTGCCAGGAGGCTTTCGACCAAATCAAAGGGTATCTGTCTAATCCACCCGTATTGGTCCCGCCTAAGCCCGGGAAACCCCTAATCCTTTACCTGACGGTCTTGGAAAATTCATTTGGTTGTGTACTGGGGCAACATGATGACACAGGGAGGAAGGAGCAGGCCATCTACTATCTTAGCAAGAAATTCACAGTGCATGAGGTCAAGTACACTCAACTCGAGAAAACATGCTGCGCCCTGACTTGGGTAGCTCAGAAGTTGAAGCACTACCTGTCTTCATATACTACTTATCTCATATCCCGCTTGGACCCATTGAAGTATATCTTTCAGAAACCTATGCCCACGGGAGGTTGGCAAAATGGCAAATTCTGCTCACAGAATTTGATATCATCTACGTGACAAGGACGGCCATGAAAGCCCAGGCACTGGCAGACCATTTGGCAGAAAATCCCGTTGATGAAAAATACGAGCCCTTAAGAACGTATTTTCCTGACGAAGAGGTGATGCATACGAATGAGTTGGAATTACCCGAGGAATCAGGTTGGAAGCTTTTCTTCGATGGAGCTGCAAACGCAAAAGGGGTTGGAATAGGGGCAGTACTCATTTCTGAAACAGGACGGCATTATCCTGTTACGGCCCAACTGCGCTTCTACTGCACTAACAATATGGCCGAATATGAGGCTTGCATTCTGGGTCTGCGCTTGGCTGCTGACATGGATGTCCAAGACGTCTTGGTCTTGGGAGACTCGGACCTCTTGGTACATCAAATTCAGGGGGAATGGGAAACACGAGATCTAAAGCTCATACCATACCGACAATGCTTGCATGATCTGAGCAAGCAATTTCGATCGGTGAAGTTCAAACACATCCCGAGAGTTCACAATGAGGTTGCAGATGCCTTAGCCACCTTAGCATCAATGCTGCACCACCCTGACAAAATGTATGTTGATCCTCTGCATATCCAAGTCCGTGATCAGCACGCCTACTGCAATACCATAGAAGAAGAAGCAGATGGCGAACCCTGGTTTCATGATATCAAGGAATACCTCAGAATGGGGATATATCCAGAACATGCCTCGAGAGACCAAAAAAGAGCCCTTCGGCGTTTATCGAATGGTTTCTTCCTCAGTGGAGGAGTATTGTACAAAAGAACCCCGGATTTGGGATTGTTGAGATGCGTAGATGCCAGTCAAGCAATGACGGTCATGGAAGAGGTACATGCGGGAGTTTGCGGACCACACATGAGCGGATATGTATTGGCGAGAAAGATCCTTCGAACAGGGTGTTATTGGCTCACCATGGAACGCGACTGTATCACTTTTGTGAGGAAATGCCATCAGTGCCAGATACATGGAGATTTGATTCATTCTCCGCCAACAGAGTTACATACGATGTCAGCACCTTGGCCGTTTGTGGCCTGGGGCATGGATGTCATCGGGCCCATCGAGCCAGCAGCATCCAACGGTCACAGGTTCATTCTAGTGACCATTGATTACTTCACCAAATGGGTTGAGGCTAAAACCTTCAAGTCGGTAACCAAGAAGGCAGTGGTGGACTTTATTCACTCCCATATCATCTGCAGATTTGGGATCCCAAAAGTGATCATCACGGATAACGGTGCGAATCTTAATAGCAGCTTGATGAGAGAGGTATGCCAACAATTCAAGATTACACACCGCAATTCCACCCCATATCGTCCTAAGGCAAATGGAGCAGTCGAAGCAGCCAATAAGAATATCAAGAAGATACTGCGAAAAATGGTGGAAGGGTCCAGACAGTGGCACGAGAAATTGCCCTTTGCTTTGTTGGGCTACCGCACTACCGTCCGGACTTCCATAGGCACAACTCCTTATTTGTTGGTGTATGGGACTGAGGCCGTGATACCAGCGGAGGTCGAAATTCCGTCCCTCCGAATTGTCGCTGAAGCCGGGATTGATGATGATGAATGGGTCAAAGCTCGATTGGAACAGTTGAGCCTGATAGATGAGAAAAGATTGGCAGCAGTGTGCCATGGTCAGCTGTACCAGAAGAGAATGGCAAGAACGTATAATAAAAAGGTGCGCCCCAGGAAGTTTGAAGTAGGGCAGCAGGTATTGAAGAAGATCCTCCCACATCAGGTCGAGGCGAAAGGCAAATTCGCCCCAAATTGGCAAGGGCCTTATATTGTGACCAGAGTCTTGGCCAATGGTGCCTTGTGTTTGACAGATGTCGAAGGTGGATGTGTCGACATGGCTATCAATTCAGATGCAGTCAAGAGATATTATGCGTAATTTCTTTAAATTATGGCAATTTTGGTTTATTTGTTTGTATTTGGCATTTGTTGAATAATGAGATGACGGAGGCAATTCTTTCTCCTATCCAAACACTTTTAACCTTCGCTTTCCCCTTTGAGCCTTGAGCAAATTCTTTCAATACCCCTCTTTTGGAATCACTAATGGGAAAGATATAAAAAAAAAAAAAGAAAAGAAAGGAAAAGAAAAGAAAAAGAAAAAGAAAAGGAAAAGAAAATGAAAAGAAAGAAAAGAAAAATCAAGGAATATAAAACCGTGGGAACTACGTTTGACCTGATTCCTCAAAGAGGATACGTAGGCGCCTCACGGCTCGGTCATAGTATGCATCATAGCAAATATAGGATGCATAATGTACATAGTGTGCACAATATAGCACAATGTGCGTAACGCACGTAACTCAACATAAGCATAAAAAATAAAATTCTCCAAGCAAGAAAACTGGGGCAGAGGTTATGTTTTAAGTTCCAACAAAGGTTAGATTCCAAAAGTTGTAGCACATCACCCTTCAAATTGTTTTCATTTTTGTAGCCTTTCTTCAATCCCACACCAAAACCAACGTCAACATCCAAAAGACCTCCCGATCAATGTTCGAGAGATGCCAAATCCGGAAAATAAGGCCGAGAATAATACACCAAGCCCCAGCAAAGAAGAGGATCGTAAGATTGGGAACGAATTGATTAGTCAAAGGAATCTCCAGAAAAGAGGGTCGTATCTACAACACCCCGATTCCTCGAAAGAAATAAAATGAGAGAGTCTCATCGGTGAAAACCTTCGCAGGCACCGAGAGGCGATGTAAGATGAGGGATATAAAATGAGAGAGTCTTATTGGTGAAAACCTTCACAGGCACCATAAGGCGCCGGGAGATGAGAGAAAAGAGAGAGTCTCATTAGTGAAAACCCCTCGAAGGGCACTATGAGGCGACGAGACAGATCAGCGAAGCTACCACATTTGCAACAAGATGAACATCCATTTATCATCCCCAGCAAGTCAGACCGTCGGACAAATTGATTGATACAAATAGACTGGGTCGGGAATCTATGGTGCACGTCATGATCACGGGGACCAATTGTGTCCTCCAGATAAGTTCTTTGGATTGTCTCCTCCCACAAAAATATTGGTTCAGAAAGTTTTTCTTTTTTCCATATCTTTATTTCTTTTCCTAAAATGTGTCTTGAAAGGATTTTTCAAAGCTTACTACCAGAAACCAAAGGAGAATTCATCCAAATGCCGGATGATACAAACAGTCGTAAAGGCCGGTCCCAGGCAATGCAGGGATTGTGCCCGGAAATTTTGGAAGAAGTAAGCTCCAAAAGGGAGTGGTTTCGGGAGTTAGAAGCAGACCCCCACATCATGTGTTTAAAGAGAAAGAAGAAAAGGGGATAAATTGAAAACCGATCCCCAGCAGGCGAGAGACCCCCAACAGGCAACTTTGCCCGCCAACCAATTATGGGGACAAAGAGCAAGAAAAGGGGAAGAAAGGAAGACCATCCGCCAGAAAGGCACCCTCTACCACCACGATAAAAACTAATTAAATCCTTCTGTCTGCTGCAGGAAAGCAAAGGATTGACGAGAACAGCAACGCCAAGGGAGTCACCAAGACCGGGGCAAAAAATTTTCTGCCGGTTGTCGAAAATTTTCTCGGAAGAACGAGGAAGCAATTTTAATACTTTTAAGTTCTAGGTCGCCCACCAGTATAATGCGGGAATACTTTTAAGTTCTAGGTCGCCCACCAGTATAATGCGGGAATACTTTTAAGTTCTAGGTCGCCCACCAGTATAATGCGGGAATACTTTTAAGTTCTAGGTCGCCCACCAGTATAATGCGGGAATACTTTTAAGTTCTAGGTCGCCCACCAGTATAATGCGGGAATACTTTTAAGTTCTAGGTCGCCCACCAGTATAATGCGGGAATACTTTTAAGTTCTAGGTCGCCCACCAGTATAATGCGGGAATACTTTTAAGTTCTAGGTCGCCCACCAGTATAATGCGGGAATACTTTTAAGTTCTAGGTCGCCCACCAGTATAATGCGGGAATACTTTTAAGTTCTAGGTCGCCCACCAGTATAATGCGGGAATACTTTTAAGTTCTAGGTCGCCCACCAGTATAATGCGGGAATACTTTTAAGTTCTAGGTCGCCCACCAGTATAATGCGGGAATACTTTTAAGTTCTAGGTCGCCCACCAGTATAATGCGGGAATACTTTTAAGTTCTAGGTCGCCCACCAGTATAATGCGGGAATACTTTTAAGTTCTAGGTCGCCCACCAGTATAATGCGGGAATACTTTTAAGTTCTAGGTCGCCCACCAGTATAATGCGGGAATACTTTTAAGTTCTAGGTCGCCCACCAGTATAATGCGGGAATACTTTTAAGTTCTAGGTCGCCCACCAGTATAATGCGGGAATACTTTTAAGTTCTAGGTCGCCCACCAGTATAATGCGGGAATACATTTAAGTTCTAGGTCGCCCACCAGTATAATGCGGGAATACTTTTAAGTTCTAGGTCGCCCACCAGTATAATGCGGGAATACATTTAAGTTCTAGGTCGCCCACCAGTATAATGCGGGAATACATTTAAGTTCTAGGTCGCCCACCAGTATAATGCGGGAATACTTTTAAGTTCTAGGTCGCCCACCAGTATAATGCGGGAATACATTTAAGTTCTAGGTCGCCCACCAGTATAATGCGGGAATACTTTTAAGTTCTAGGTCGCCCACCAGTATAATGCGGGAATACTTTTAAGTTCTAGGTCGCCCACCAGTATAATGCGGGAATACTTTTAAGTTCTAGGTCGCCCACCAGTATAATGCGGGAATACTTTTAAGTTCTAGGTCGCCCACCAGTATAATGCGGGAATACTTTTAAGTTCTAGGTCGCCCACCAGTATAATGCGGGAATACTTTTAAGTTCTAGGTCGCCCACCAGTATAATGCGGGAATACTCTTAAGTTCTAGGTCGCCCACCAGTATAATGCGGGAATACATTCAGCTCTAGATTTTGGAATCAGTCACCCCACCTGAAGACGGAAGGGTACAACAGAGATCCCCAAACGGGAAACAATGAAATCCCCAGCACCAAGAAGCAGACAACTGCAGAGGCAAGCGCGCAATTCAAAAGGAAAAAGGAACGCGTCTCAAAAGAAGTAGTTTGGGAACGTTGTAGCATGCCCAGTATAACAATTCCGATGAAAAGCCATGCCACTGAAGAAACCATTGGAAGATTTAAAGAAGAAAGTCGTATCCCCAGCAGATCAAGCAAAGTGATGAGAACTGACATTCAGAAAAGGTGAAGGACCGGCATCATCTCCAAGTTCACAAAATAAAGGCGTCAGAGGAAAGCGTTAGCCGACAAGAAAGCAAGGCAGCAAGAACAAGTTGAAGATGGATGAGATTTCAGGATCCTCAGTTTAGCTTAGCTTCTTGTTTTCCTTTTAGAGCAATGTAATAGGGAGATCGGTTGAGCAGTAGCATCCTACAGCAGCATACAGCAGCGCACAACAACAGCAAACACTACAGTCACACGGTAGTCCCAGCTACCAAAAATTTCCCGAACTACATTGACCTGATTCCTGTTTCAGCCCAGGATATGTAGGAAACCTCTGAAGCAAAGGTTCGGTCAAATCTTTTTCAAAAAATGCTTCACATGGAGTATTCGGACGGGCAAAAATCGCTCGCTTTATCTTTGCACGAAAACCCTTCGTGTCTTCGTGCAAAGAGGGGCAGCTGTAAGCACGTGATTTTTGCTTCACGGACAATCGCTCCAAAAGAAAATAAAAATAGTGGCAAAAGGTTTCGCTGTACAATTTTTCGATCTTTCCGTGACATGTGTTGTTAGTCGTTTGTGAGTCTGTCCATTTTGCATCTAGTCATTATCAAACAAAAATACAAAAAATATATGTGGCGTTAAAAGAAAATTCAAAAAAAAAAAAAAAAAAATATAAATATATGTGCATCGTCCGTTTTAGGTTGTGATTTAACTTACTTGGTATGATAATTATGTTGAAACGCCATATTGTTATTTGTTTTAATTTCATTTGTTTTATTAGTTATTTTTATTTTTTTTATTATTTTTATTATTTTTCTTTAAATTGGAAAACAAAAGAAAGTTGAAATCAATTTGGGCCCAAAAATAAAACAAAAAAAAGGCCCAAACCAACGATCTGACCCGGTCCAGACCAGGCCTGCCCAGGAACCTCCTGAAACGACGTCGTTTCAGGCAAATCAATCTGAGCCGTCCGTCCTAGCCGATCCAACGGCTCAGGACCTCTTTCAGCAACCCGTTTTTGAACCCGACCCAATAACCGGTCTGACCCAACCCCTCATTTAAACCAAACGACCCCGTTTAACTACTGAACGACCCCGTCTTGTTTCTCACCCTCAGATCCAAGCCGTGGAGATCGTATGATCCAACGGCTCAGATCCAATCAACCTCACCATATATAAACCTTCCCTTACACCCCACGCCCCCTATCCGAACCCCACCCCTCACTCGTCTCCTTCCCTGAACCCTGAAACCCCCAAACCCTAGCAGCCGCCCTAGTCTCCTTCGCCATTAAAGCCGGCGGCACGAACGCCGGTGACCACCCCCTGAACACCCTAAGACCCCCTCACTCCCCTGAACACGAATCCACTAACCACGAACCTCGAATCACTTTCGTTCGTCTCGAATCTTCATTTGAAGATTTGAGTCGAACCCGGATCTATGCCAAACCATCCCATCTTCATACCAGACACTCCCCTGACCTTCCTCGTGACCAAACCAAACTTGGTTTGGTCCGAATCTACCCACAACTCCCAAAAATCCAGATCTGGAAATCCAGACTTTTGAAACACATGCACCTGGGGAACCCGGCCAGTTTTGACATGGGTTTGAGGTCTAATAGACCTTAATCAAGGTGCTCTCATGTGAGAACACCCTGATTAAAGTTTGTTCGGCCTCAAAAGTTCGAAGATGAATCAGATTTGGGTCTGTGTGATTTAAACATTTTCGGTACGTTTTCCTTTCTTCTGTTTAGTTTTTAATTAAGTGGTCAGCATGTTTCGTTTTGTTTGTTATTTTTGTTATTTTTCATCCAGATTTCTTTCATCTCTTTAGAGACCTTTTTCTTTGGTCGGTTAATTTTCTATGGGTGTATTCTGAATGTACTCTGTGATGAACATGTTCGATTAGATTGGTCGTCAAATGAATAAACTTATATAGGTTCCCAGTTTTGAACACAGAATTGTCCGATGCCCTTTAGGTCCCTAAACATATTGTTTATGTGAGCGATTGATTATTACCTGTTATAATTAGTATAGTCGACTCGATAAATATCGTCGATTAGCTTTCTATAACTAATAAATCGAATGAGCTAATAAGGTCGCATGATTAATTGAGCTTTGTCACTGACTGTATGCCCCAGCATTGTTTGAAATGGTTTGTTGGCACTATAAAACTGACTGAAAAGGTTCAGCCCAGGCAGTCTTGAGTTCGAACTTTCATCAGTTCAAAAAATGCCCCGATGTTGCAGTAGGCAGGGGCAGTAATAATCAAGGTTGACAGGGGTATTCTGGGGTGTTAAAAAAGAACAAAAGTAATTAGTTTAAGTGAACTGACAAATGGGGTACTAAATTAGGATTAAACTAATGCCAATGGGGGGACAAGACACAAGAGTATGGGTTTAAAAGGAATACTAAAATAAGCCCATAATCCTGGATTAAAGAATAAACCAGACGTGGGGAACAAAGGGGGCTGGCATCAAGAGATGCTCAAGCATGGGTTTAACAGGGTAAGGGCAGGCTGCAAGTTGCAGCATGGGGGCAGCTTAGCTGCACTTGGTCACTTTGGCTTATAAATAGGCCATTCGAGAACTGAAAAAGGGCTGGACTTTTAGTCTTCAGAAAAAAAAAGAGAGAAAAGGCTGGAATTTTTAGTTTGAAAGCTGAAACTTTTAGTCTAAAAAGTTTTACTGAGTTTTAAAAAAAAAAAGCTGAATAACATAAGTTAGTTTTCAAATAGATTGTAACCAAACACTGCCTGAAAGTTGTATAAGAGTTCATATTGGTCAAGCTGCCTTGGCCAAGTTCTGTTGTTCGCATTGATTGATCTGTTTGTGGTTGTTGAACTGTTGGTGTTGCTGCATTGAATACTCTGTTACTGCTGCTTGTTTCATCACTCTTTCCTGGGATTGCTCATTTGGTGCTCGACTATTTGCTGGTTTTCCTTATTCTGGGAAATATTGTTGGTTGTCGTGGGCTGTGGAAAACACTTGGATTGTTGATTTGTTGCTGTGTTGTTGCTGTGTATCTGCTGTTGCTGTGTTTACTACATACTGCCCAGCTGATCATTCCTTTCTTCTTTGTCCTCTATACCAGGTACACAACCAATGCACTGTCAAAAATGTAATTGGGAAATTTGAGCATGAATACAAATGAAAGTCCTGAAGAATGTCTTTTATACATAGATTGTTACATTAAATATTCATGTAATGTGTAGTAGTTTGCATTCTTGTTTAGATACTGAAGGTAGCCTGTGTGCCCAGTAGATGTCAATATGTGGTGATTGAATGCTAGTTTGTATATGAAAGTTGATAGATAAAAGGGTCTCCAATGCAGTAGGTTGTATCTTAGGTTTTATATGGTTAGCATGTCCTTAAATACATAGAACTATCCATGTTAGTTAATTTCATGTCTTTTTGATAAACTGTCTCCTTACAATTGGCAAACCATTGCCTTAAAATAAACGGCGCAAGTCTGCACTCCTCAACCTCACGAAGGTCGAGCCCGAATCAAACGAACCCAGCAGGCTTTCATCAGAAAGGCATTGGCCCAGGTCCAGCCGATACTGTGTGGGCTGGGTTCGGGCCCACGATGCTCGATTAGCTGCCCATGGGCATGGCCATGTTTTCTTATTCTGCAAAGGCACTCAGAATTCCGTTATAATAACCTGCAAGCATGTAATTGAATAGGGTCATTTTTATTCTCAACTAGTAGAGACAAATGCGACAAGAAACGTAGTTGCTATAGGATCTCCTTTTAAAATAAAGACGAGATGAGCTTCGACAAACAAAAACGCACAAGATGCGGGGCCCTCGTTAAACGTATATTATCGAAGCATTTAGTTTCTAGGACGGGTCGTTTAGCAAATCTCACAACCCTCCTAAATTAACAATACGTTAGACTCTTTTAGGACGCGCCTTAGTAAATCTTACCTTCTTAAACTCGGGTGCACATTTATGTGACCCAAATCCAATTCTCAATGGAGTCGAAATGTGTTTCTAATCACGGGTACATTGATTGTGACGTGGTTCGAGATGCGTGTCCATGGCGTTGCAAATTCATTTTAAAATAAGAATGAGATGAGCCTCACCAAATAAAAATACAAATTGCGGGGCCCTCAGTAAATATCTGCTTTAAAAATTGTTTAGACTTCAGGATGAACCGTTTAGTAAAATTCCACGGTCCTACCCAAAATAAATACGCTAGTCGCTTTAGGCACGCCTCTAATAATTTAATTTCCTTAAACTCGGGTGCACATTGATGTGACCCAAATCCAAATCTCAACGGAGTCAAAGTGTGTCGACGACCACGGGTACATTGATTGTAACGTGGTTCGAGATACATTTTATAACGTTGTAATTCTTGATAAAAATAATAGTAAATGATAAAAGCGGTTGAAGGATAAAATTTGCACATAAGTTCATACTTGTATAAAATCAGATAATCAAGCCGAATATAACAATCGAGCGACCGTGCTAGAACCACGGAACTCGGGAATGCCTAACACCTTCTCCCGGGTTAACAGAATTCCTTATCCGGATTTCTGGTACGCAGACCATAATATAGAGTCATTCTTTTCCTCGATTCGGGATTAAAATTGGTGACTTGGGACACCCTAAATCTCCCAAGTGGCGACTCTGAAATAATTAAACCAATCCCGTTTCGATTGTCCTTTAATTGGAAAAAACTCCTGCGCCCTCGCGGGTGCGTAAAAAGGAGGTGTGACAAGCACTATAAGGCGACGGTAAGAAGAGAAATGAGAGAGGTCGGCTAGCGAAAACTCGCAAAGGGCGTTGTCGGCCGAAAAGAGGATTTCACCACAGAAGGTTCTGGCAAGGTTCTTTTGTTTGGAAACATAGATCTGTTTGGTTCGTGAGAAAATGTAGGTTCGTGAGAGTCGGACATCCAGTCCAAAAAGCAGGTTATGTCAATTTAAAGCCAGCATGCACCTCAGATAAGTCTTTATTTTCCCCGAAAAAGACGCTTCTCTTTTTAAATGCATTTTTCTCGCTCTTTGTTTACCTTTCTTTGGATTCCTTTTCGGTTTAACCCTAAGCCCCAAAACATGCTAGAAAGAAAAGGTGGCAGGACCGGTTTCACAGGGCTCTGTCTGGCAAGAGGTGGAGAACATACCCGGCCTCAGTGATGCGTCAGTCCAATCCCGACTGATCGTGACGTTTGATTACCTCAAAATCCCCGAGCAGCGCGAGACGGAATAAACAGAGCCGTATACGCACAAATCATCGTGAAATCCTGAAATATTGAGTCTTATCAGTTTGAAAGGAGGTCGCCTTGGAAGGCAATCAATGGCGAATTTTCTCAACAGAAATGAGGCTTGGGACCAAGAAAAACAATGAAGGCCACAAAACCGACCACAATTTCAAACTAACAATTTTCCTTTGTTTGAAGTTGAAGCAGTTGCAATACAAGACGAACTAAGCAGGAAGCAGGTACAACCCTGCGAGAGGCAGGTGCAGCCAAAAGGAAATGTGCAAGGGTTAGAAATAGCTATGCTGCAATAATCAACCCAAAAGGGA
Source organism: Nicotiana tabacum (assembly GCF_000715075.1). Taxonomy (NCBI): domain Eukaryota; kingdom Viridiplantae; phylum Streptophyta; class Magnoliopsida; order Solanales; family Solanaceae; genus Nicotiana; species Nicotiana tabacum. The sequence continues at coordinate 32,971,529 of NC_134090.1, read as the reverse complement.
AGTCTCCTCCCGATTCTTTCCTTCATTTTTTCTAACCCGATGATTTCCCTGGCATAACCCGATGACTCTCTCCCTTTTTCCGGCATAACCCGATGACTTCCCCGGCATAACCCGGGGACTCTTTCCCTTTCCCGGCATAACCCGTGGACCTCCCTGGCATAACCCAGGGACCTCTTTCCCTTTTCCGGCATAACCCGATGACTTCCCGGCATAACCCGGGGACTCTTTCCCTTTCCCGGAATAACCCGTGGACCTCCCTGGCATAACCCAGGGACCTCTTTCCCTTTTCCGGCATAACCCGATGACTTCCCCGGCATAACCCGAGGACTCTTTCCCTTCCCGACATAACCCGATGACTTCCCCGGCATAACCCGTGGACCTCCCTGACATAACCCAGGGACCTCTTTTCCTTTTCCGGCATAACCCGATGACTTCCCCGGCATAACCCGATGATTTCCCCGGCATAACCCGAGGACTCTCTCCCTTTTCCGGCATAACTCAATGACTTCCCCGGCATAACCCGAGGACTCTTTTCCTTTTCCGGCATAACCCGATGACTTCCCCGGCATAACCCGATGACTTCCCCGGCATAACCCGTGGACCTCCCTGGCATAACCCAGGGACCTCTCTCCCTTTTCCGGCATAACCCGATGACTTCCCCGGCATAACCCGAGGACTTTTTCCCTTTCCCGGCATAACCCGTGGACCTCCCTGGCATAACCCAGGGACCTCTCTCCCTTTTCCAGCATAACCCGATGACTTCCCCGGCATAACCCGAGGACTCTTTTCCTTTTCCGGCATAACCCGATGACTTCCCCGGCATAACCCGTGGACCTCCCTAGCATAACCCAGTGACCTCTTTCCCTTTCCGGCATAACCCGATGACTCTTTCCCTTTCCCGACATAACCCGATGACTTCCCCGGCATAACCCTATGAATCTTCCCAGCATAACCCGTGGACCCTTTCCAGCATAACCTGACAATCCTCCCAATTTAGGGCTCCGATCCTTAAGTTGAGCAAGTTTCTATTTAGCCAGCATTAGGGCTCCAATCCCTGAACTGAGCGTTTTTATTTAGCCAGCATTAGGGCTCCAATCCCTGAACTGAGCGTTTTTTCTGTTAGCCGACATTAGGGCTCCAATCCCTGAGTTGAGCAACCTTCCTTTAGCCAACATTAGGGCTCCAATCCCTGAGTTGTGCACTTTTACCTTTTGCGACATTAGGGCTTCAATCCCTGAGTTGTGCTTTGTAGACTAGGGTTTTTTCCAATCCCCTCATCAGTGCTGTAAATTTTCATGACAATTAACTCACGAAATTTTCCTAGAGAAACTGGGGCAGAAAATTTCGTTCGTTTGTTTTGTTGTCTCAGCAGGTCTAACCCTGAGGTGCATGGATCGAGACGACCTACGGGATGAGTCTCAATCCAGAGTAAAGAAAAGAAGAAAAGAACAAAAGAAAAAAAGAAGATGTTCCCACATATTGGAACAAACAAAGGGCAGGTCGCTCAAAATTTGGATCAAATTCCCGAGCTCCGCCAATCCCGTTTCATTCAATACTGCAGAAATAAACAAGCGCCTACAACTTGCAAGCATCAAAATTCGGATCGAAGTCTACAAGCAGAATCAGCTAAGACCCAAGATCAAGTTGCAAAAGAATTATAGATAGGAATCTTGTAACTAGTGGTTGACAGGCATAAGTAGTTAGTTCAGTTTCAGTTTCCTTTGGTTGTAATAAGAAGGTCAGTAAAGCGGTAGTAGCAACAACAACAGCAGTAACAGCAAGCATTGCAATCCCATGGTAGTCCCAGCTACCAAAATTTCCCGAACTACATTGACCTGATTCCTGTTTAGCCCAGGATATGTAGGAAACCTTTGAAGCAAAGGTTCGGTTAAATCTTTTTCAAAAAATGCTTCACACGGAGTACTCGGATGGGCAAAAATCGCTTGCTTTATCTTTGCACGAAAACCCTTCGTGTCTTCGGAAATAGAGGGGCAGCTGTAAGCACGTGATTTTTGCCCTATATGAGAATTACTCCCAAAAAATTCAAAAATAAAATAATTTTCCTTGGTGTGCAATTTTGTGATATTTTTGAATAATTATTTGTATTTGTCTGTGCATGTTTATTTGTTAAATTAATAAAAATACAAAAATATGTCGATTTTTGCATGTAGGATTTAATTCTACAATTGTTAGTAATTAAGTTTTTTTTACAAAAAATGAAAATTACAAAAATAGGCATCTTTTGCATTTTTAGCATTTAATGTCCAAATATACAATTTTATGCTTAATTATTACTTAATTGTGCGTTAATTGTTATTGGGAGTTAATTTGCGCTTTTAGTTCTTAATAATAATTTAAGGATTTTTAGAATTTAGTTTTAGAAAAATAAAAGAAGAAAAGAGAGCAAAAATACAAAGAAAAATCGGAATTGGGCCTCTTCTTCAATTGTAAGCCACAGACCCAAAAAATTGTCCAACCTTCCCCATGACCCGGTCCATTTCAAACCGGGTCGACCCAATCCATAACCCAACATCCCCTATCTTGCATTTCAAAAACAAAACAAAACAAAAACCTAAAAAACAAAAAAAAAAACCACCCGCCCCCACCTCTATTTTTCTTCTTCTTCTCCATTTTTCTCCAAGCTCATCCATGGCTTCCCCCTCAAGCTCATCCATGGCTTTTCCTTATCGACACACACACACTCTCACACGCAGAGCTGCTCGTCGACCACCCTGGCTGCTCCTTCTTCTTCGTCCAACAACCTCCGCCCCTATCCGCCATTGACGAGCTTGTCAAGCTCCCATGGCTGCCTCGTCCTCATCTTCTTCATCGCACCATAAACGAGCAGTCCCATGGCTGCTTCTTCTTCTTTTGAACGAGCAAGCCTGCTCCGTCGACACAGCTGGACGACCACCAGTCTTTCGTCGACGTCCAGCTCCACAGTCGACGACCAGCAGCTCCAACGATCCAGCCCCGTCGTTCATGGCTGAACATCCACCATGACAGCCCAGCAGCCCACGACAACCCAAGCCATGGCTACCCCGTCACAGTCATCATTCACCCCCAACCACGCCGGAAAAACCAAACGACCACCTCCCTCCCACAGCTCACTCGCCCGACGTACAACAGTCCGTCGACCACACTGCCGTGGTCCTCCATGGACGAGTATGCATTGATGCTGCGTCGACCAGCTTCACACTGCTTCACGCTGCTTCTGCCTTCTTCGTCGAGCTTTAACCAATGTTGTTGTTGCTTCTTCTTCATCTTCTTTTCCGCCATGAATGCTTCGTCAAAGTCCAGTTTGAATTCGTCGAGTTTAAAGGGAAGATGGGGTTTTCGCTGTTCGTCAAGATCCGGAATGACGTGGTTGTTTGTTCGAGTTGTCCGTTTCCGTTCGAGTTCATCGTTGCTCATTTCTGGTTAGTTGTAAGTTTCGTTTCTGTCCGTTAATTTGTTTGATATTTTTCGGATTTGAAATCATATATGTTTGATATTAGTCTCATGTTCATCGTTTTTTTTATTTTTTCAGTTTGTTTTATTTCATTTTTCTTGTTTATTTCTAGATAAAAATTGATTAGTTTAATTATAATGTTGTTAAGATTTAAGTTGAAGATTCAATTAAATATTTTTCAGTTTGTTTTATTAATTTAAAAGGATTTAATGTTAATATAAAAGAATGTTAGTTTAAATCGCTTGAATCCGTTGTTTGTTGTAGATTAAATTCGTGTTCATTTTGTTTAAAGTTCAGTAATTTAATGTGAAGTTATGTTTTTTTTTAATTTTAGTTTGAATCATGTATCTTTGTTGTATTTTGTTGGATTTAATTTTAAAAAAATCAATTGATTATTTGAAGTTTAGTGATTTGAATATGTTTATTTGTTTTGTTTAAGCTTAATTCAAGTTTAATTCGAATTTGAATAAAACTTGCTTGTTATTGTTGTTGAATCTTTTCATTTATGTCCATACTTTGTTTGATTATTCTTGAATCCGAAATTAGTATAAGTTTGATTTTCTTGTTTATTGTTTATCATTTATGATTATTTCTTCAGTTTGCTTCATGATTTTGTGTAGTTTTAATATAGGAATGTTGGTTGTAAAGTTGTTAGATTTTAAGTTCAAATGATTATTGAATTTAGAAATCTGAATATATTTGTTTGTTGTTGTTGAATCTGAAAGTAGGTTTGTTTGTTGTTAAAGATGTTGTTTAATCAAGATAATTTTAGTTGTTTCTTTGTTGTTCATCATTTAGTTTGAATTTTGTTGTTGAACATTGTTAGAAATTGATCATATTGGCTATATTTTGGTTAAGATTGATTAGGTGAATTGGTTATAGCTGATGGGGGTAGTTTGGTAATTTGCAGTACGTTTAGGGGTAAAATGGTAATTGCAATAAGGTCGGAGGGGTAGTTTAGGAATTGTACATTTTGTAATTCTTTATGTTAAGCATGGGGGACAAAATGTAATGGGGTGTGAGTGATATAATTGTTTAATATAATGGGGGACAAGACATAATGTAGTGGAGGGGATGTATTTGTTTATGTTAGGCATGGGGGACAAGATGTAATGGAGTGAGGTTGATATATTTGTTTAATGTAGTGGGGGATGAGTGAGAAGATAATGAGTTTGGTAGGAGAAAGTGTGGTTTTATTAATGGATTAAAGGGTTTGGGATGAGAAATAAATAAGAGACTGGAATCAGATTTAAAGAGGAGAAGACAGAAGAAAATTTTAAGAGAGAGGAAATTCCGAAAAATACTAAGACTTTAGAAAATAAAAAGAAAAACATTCTGGAAATTCAAAAGAAGAATAGTATACACCTGATATACAATCCAAATATTCTGATATACGGATTCAGAAATTAAGGGTTAAACACTAACTAGTCTTTCAAAATCTGAAAAGATTCCATTTGCTTCTGTCCGTTGATTGTTGTTGGTGTTTCTGGATTTTTGTCTTGATTTTAAAATCTGCCACTAAGTTTCTCGTTGCTGGTTGTTACTGGTTGTTGGGGTTGCTGTTGTTGTATGCTACTGAGTTTTTGTTGATCTCACGTTTCTTTTGCTTCCAATATCAGGTACACAACTGACACGCTGATTATTGTAAACTGAAACAGGAAGCATGAATACGAAAAATGAAGAATTGAAGTTCTAAATTTATTTTAAATTATATTCTGAATTTTATTTGTATATATAAATTATTTAGCTTACAAAAATCAGAATCATGTAGCTATTTAATATATATATATATATATATATAGTGGAACATCTGACGATAGCTTAATATATATATATATAGTGGAACATCTGACGATAGCTTAACGGATGAACTATCTATATATATTGCCTAAAAATAAATAAATGGTGTAGTAACTCCGTCTAAGTTAAAAATCAAACGAATAGACCATTTCGGAACTTGTAAGAATATTGTTTAGTTAAATAATATTGGTTAATTCCAACATGTAATTGGTTTAGGATTAAAATTAGATTGCTAAGTTTTTTTTTAATTTGACAAACTGAGAACATGCCTAGTATAATGTAACTAGTTAGTAATACGTGAATAAGACGGCCCAGGTTTAGTTTTATGCCATACACGTTGGGCCTGGGCCCGCATTGGCAACGGACCGCCCTGCTTACATCATTTTCAGAATTTATAAATCATATCTGAAACTCAACTATAACAACTCAAGCATGTAAATAAATTAAGACCTTTTCTCTTTCATTGATTAAGACCACGGGCGCATTGATTGTGACCACGGGCGCATTGATTAAGACCACGGGCGCATTGATTGTGACGTGGTTCGAAATGCATTTTCACGACGTTGTAATTCCATAAAAAATAAATAATAATAAAAGCAGTTTAAATCTAATAAAAGCACACAAGTTATAACATGTATTTAAAATCAGATATTTAGCCATTATAACAATTTAAGCGACCGTGCTAGAACCACGGGATCCGGGGGTGCCTAACACCTTCCCTCGGGTCAACAGAATTCCTTACTTAGAATTTCTGGTTCGCAGACTTCATTTGGAAAGTCGAACATTTTCCTCGAATTGGGATTCAAGATAAACCAGTGACTTGGGACACCAAAAGCCAAACCTTTCCCAAGTGGCGACTCTAAATTAAATAAATAATATCATTTCGAATATTGTCACTTAAATTAGAAAAAACTCCCTCACGCATTCAACCCTTCGGGGCGGGCACACAAAAAGGAGGTGTGACAATAGTAATATTTATTAGAGCCTTTTGGTCTTATATGCAAGTATTGTCGCTTTTATTCCTATTTAAATCCTAGTCATAGGAGATATTATTTATTCTGTATATATATACACAAATCGCTACTATAACCGAGATGGTTAATTTGATAAGCCAAATCACAGATCTTCCTATTGTGACTTGGATCCGATATCAAGAAATCATGTGGGACGGGTAAATAGTATTGATTGCATAGGTAGGAAAAGTAAATAGTTTAGGTTTGGATATTTAAGGGTAAATAGTTTGGGTTTAATGTGTATAAAGTGAGATTTTCTCTATTTTTTATAACTCATTCTGATCCATTAAGCAGCCCAAATACAATCCATTAAACTCACAAAAAATAAAGGGATCCCAACTCAACTTATTTAGAAATTTATTTAGTTGCCCCAATTTTACTTTTTTTTTTTTTTTGAATTTCTATTCTTTTGTTTTTCTACGCCACCCATCCACCCTCCTCCACCCCCTCCCCTGCGCAAACTCCCTCAGAATTTTATTTTTACTTTTTTTTCTATTTTCTATTTTTTGTTTTTCTACCCCCCTCCCCCCAAACCCCCTTAATTTTTTTTAATTTTTTTTTGTATTTTCAATTTTGTATTTTTTTTGTTTTTTGCACCACCCACCCTCCCCCGTCCGTGCAAACCCCCTCAAAAAACTTTTTCTACTTATTTTTTGTATTTTAAATTTTCTATTTTTTTTGTTTTTCTGCACCACCCTACATCCCCCCTCCCGCGCGCAAACCCCCTCCAATTTATTTTTTTTTTTACTTTTTTTTGTATTTTCTATTTTCTATTTTTTTCGTTTTTCTGCACCACCTACCCCACCCTGTAAAATATTTTTCAACTTACACATTTTAAGGTAAAAGGTTTTTTTATGCAAGATGAACATGATTCTAAAATATGTGTCAAGTTGGCGGGTTGAGTTATGACCTATTGTTTATCCCATCTTGACCCAACCCATCTTAGCTCAAGTACACTTTAGGCTGGGTTGGGCAACGACCCATTTATTTTCCTAACCCATCTTAACCCGCCCAAATTCAACCTAACCCGCCCATTTGCCACCCTATTAAGTGCATCTCAATATTTGTAAGAGGATAGTAACTTTTCAAAGACCATGAGCTCTCAGCTTCTGTTTTTATTGAAATGTGGGTGGATGTACAACCTTTATGCTGGTGATATCTCGATTTGAGGTTGTTACAAGGTGTCAATTTCCACAAATTGCTATTATGTAAATATTGTAAATATCCCTTCTTTTGCAATCCAAATATTGTACTACTAACAACTTGTTTGGATGGTTGTTACCCATTGTATGGTATCGTATTGTTACTTTAAATACAATATTTGTTTTGATTATTATTTAAATTTTATTATATCGTATCGTTAAATTTGTTGTTACATAACAACGAAATGTGCCACTTTATGTAACGACCGATTTGGTGTGGTCGCGTCGTTACCTTGTCTTTTTCTCTCAATCTCACTTTCTATTATTATTAAATTATTTTATTTTATCATTTATCCTACCTTTTTATATAGTAATTTTACGTTGTATCATAATTTTTCTTTATAATATTGCAAGTTTATTCTTCATATTGCTGGTGCGTGATATCATGAAACGATGACAAACGACACAATCTATCCAAACATTGTATTTATCAAACGATACAGTATAATACAATACAGTACGATACGATACATTATGAAACGATGCGTAACAACCAAATTAATTCATTTTCTATTGTTGAGCTAAAATTGAAGCTTTGAAAGAGTTTTGTTATTAAATAAATGGATTCACTTATTTCTGTTTCAAATGGTGATATTCGGGTAGTAAAATATCATAACCTTATTCAATATTATTTTTGTACATAGCAAACTACGGCATTAGCAATATCATAATTTTTGATACATGGATAAGCATGTATAGAGACAATATTGCACTTTCAAAACCTTTAATACATCAAACCAAATAGTTGATAAGAAATAATATTAGCATAATTAATCATAATATAATTAATCTCAATATTATTAATTTTAATATTATTAATATTTCATATTCAGTATTATTATTATACGCTCTGCCAAATGACACCTAAGGAATACCATGGGATGGACAAAACTTCTCTATCTTAACCAGAGGTATTTTTACCCTTTTGTAAATTTGTCTTGCTTTGCAACCCAAAAAGGAAGAAAGTGAAACCCACGCAACAGAGCTATTGTACAACGTACTCCATCGGTTGTACGTCAATTTGTCCGGCATTCGGATCCAAATTGGTAAGGCTAGCAGGCGAAAACCAATTCCCAGCTTCAATCTATAAACCAAACAAAAACAGATTACTCTACAACACCCCTCTCTCAGGCCACTGCCGAGCACAATCCCCGAGCTCCGAGCACATCAGTAAACCGGTACTCTTCTGCTGCAATTACTGTGATTATCCAAAATTCTCGAATTACATACACTTTTTGTTTCGAAATTAATGTTTTTCCCTCTGTAATTTTAGGTGTAAATTGGACAAGAATAAGCCAGACATGAATGCCCTAGTGAATGAATTCATAATCAAGCTTAAGAAACGGTAATTCCTCTATCACTGTTTTTTTGTGTGTGTGCGCGCGCGTGTGTGTGATAGTAAAAACTTTTCTGGTATGTATTGAATAGGAAAATCGAGGGTTCAAAGGCAACAGCAAAATTGACAGCGGAAGTTCTACGCTCGTGCATATCGCAGCAGAGACTTCCTCATACTAACCAGGCTGCGGCGCTCATTGACGCAATCAGAACTATTGGGGAGAAGTTGATTGCTGCCAATCCAGTAGGTATAAACTTCTACTTCGCCTTTTTATCCTTTCCGTTACTGCTCTTGAGGTGCATTTGAAGAATTGAAAGCTAAAATTATGAATTAATAAAAGTGTCATGTATCTAATAGTTAGTTTTAAGATGAGGGGGTTCACACAATTCAATATGGTACTAGATCAGGATAGGTTTTGCGTTCAGAGTTTCACCATTGCTTATAAATAGTTGCACGTGTTGGTCCAAGAAAAAAAGAAAAAAACTCACACAAGGATGCCTGTTGAGGAAGAAAAATAAATAAATAAAGATATCACCTTTTAAATGAATTAAACTTTTAAATGAGGTGGTTCACACAATTAAACATTGAGCATGTGTCGTGCTCTTTAGAAATCTTTCGAATTTATATGTTTGTTATTATATCAATGACTAGATCAGCTAAGCCTCGATCCTGCTTACTGGGATCAAATATATGAATTATTAGCAACCATTCTGCTTCATATAATCCCACAATTTTGATAATTTCTTTTTGTTTGGGATAAGTTGAAAGTGGTTTGATAACTGAAAAATTGATAACAGGAGATGATCTAAAAAGGTAAGAATCTGGGATGTAGTGAGAAAACCAGTTACCCTGTTACTGTTGAAGCTAGTAGTACATTCCATCTCTCCTTGTCACTCAGCTCCTTCATTCTTGGCTAGTTTGTGGTAGATTTTTAGAGCATTTCCAGTAGATTCTAGAATTCAGCTACCTCTCAGTTAGAAGAATTCTACCTCTCACTCTCTAACTGCTGCAAGTTCCTCCTGAACCTCAGATCCCATAGTTACCCAATTCTTGCGAAGCCTGGATCCACTGCACTGTCATCTCTCTCTGCATACCTGAAAATCTGGAAGAACAATTTTTTTCATTAACTTTTTGCTCAATATTCAGTATGATGTAAATAGTATGTTAGGAGATTATTTACAAACTTTATTTAGCTAAACATCTTTTGCCCGAAGAAATACCCAGACAGAGATCAACTAATATTATCAGGTGAAGTGAGAGAGTAAATATATTTTGGAAAGTCTATTAAAGAATTCCAGGATTACTTACCCTGGGGACTAGAATTCTTATGAGAGCAGCTGATACCTGGACTGTAGTTACTACCAATAGTTAGGGTGAGTGTTTCCTTTCAAAAGAGAAGAAAAAGGACAAGGATCATATTGAATAAATCTGCTAATATTTTGATCGAAGGGCTTATGATTGCTAGTTAGAAATTAATGTAGTTAATTTTTCAATTTCTTATCCTGGAGGATTTTATTTTTCATGTTTCTTCTTCTAGATGTCCTTTTTTTTTCTTTTGCTAATTTAACTTTTGGTGATATCGTGTGAACTTCATCCCAGAGCTCGCCGTCGGTAACATTGTTAGGCGAGTTCTACACATTATAAGGGAAGAGGATGTGTCCTTGACCGCTGCTGCTGTTGGTGGGTTGGCTGTATCGGCTGGAAGTGATGATGAAGATGACTTCAAGCAAGATGATCATCCAGGTTTATCTGCCGCAGCTGTGGCTGCTGCTGCTAGAAGCACCTTGAGACCACCTTCCTTGCAGACCCTCCTTGAGGACATCCCACAATCAACAGCTGCACCTCATACATCTTCTTCTGGTGGTGATTCTGAAGGGAAAAGCAAATGTAAGCAGTCTATAGATCATAATGTAAAACAATTTTTTTGGGATAAGTTAGATATTGACATAAAACTGATTGAGGATCTTTCAGACATTTGACTAATAAGTGAGTTAGCAAATTACCCTGAGGCCACCAGCTGGTGTGATTGGGCTGGTGCTGTGAATGCATTTAAACACTTCATGTTGTTCTGGGAATGGTGAACTATTGGTACTGGGATTAGAAGAAATGAGTCTTGTCAGGTTGTGACTCGTTTCACATTTTCTTTGCAGCTGCTGATAAGAATACTGCAAGCAGGAAACTAAAGCATAATGTCATTGAGGCTGTTAATGAACTTATTCAAGATATTGCTACTTGCCATGAACAGATTGCTGAACAAGCAGTAGAGCATATTCATCACAAGTATCTGCCTTCTCCCTCTTTGCGATCTTGCTGTCAGTTTTATTTTCCTTTCATATTTCTGACATTTGGTGTGGCCTTAGATCTGATTGGGTATGATAAGTTGTCTTGCATCTTGATGGTTGTGGATTTTTGTTAGTTTTGCCATGAAATTTCATTGACATTCAACTTAATGTTCAAATTGGCAATCAGTTTTAACAGCCATCCGTTATTAAGGTTTTTTCCTTTTTTTCCCTCTTTGATGAGTAATTATGTTGACAAAAGCAGCACCACAGAAGTGCTGGACTTTGTACGGCACCAGATACTATTGCTCCTTTCTACTATACAACAATAACAATAGCAATAACTATGTCTCAATCCAATCTAGTTGGGGTAGGCTATATTGCTTCTTTCTTTACAATAAATAAAATCCAAGAATATCAAAATGATCTACATTGTTCATGTTACACCAGAAAGCCAAAAGTCGTAAGCATCTGATTTATACTTGAGGCGCTTTCCCATCAAGACATCCAAAATTTCTTCCTTTCCTGATTATCCAAACTATTTATAGAGGAATGTTATTTCCATAAAAATGTATAACTGCTTCCTTATCTTCCAATTTCTTCTGCTGCTTATTGCTTCCATAAGATTGCTAGACATCACCCAGTTAATACCAAATAGGCTAGTGAAAGATCTCAGATCTGCCAAGACATTGGACACTGCACCTTCACATAAATAGCATTTACTGCACATCTGCTGTAAGTTTACTTGATTTAAACATGCTTTGTGAAAGCATTCGGAGCAAAATAAACAGATGGTGCTTTCCTCTTATTTCCTCTTCCACAGACATCTCCATGGCCATTGAGTAAACCTTTCAGTTCTTTCAGTATTCTATCATAGGATTTAACAGTAAAACAGCCAATCCTCTCTGTGTGCAGGTCAGACTAGTCTTTTGTGACCCTATATTCAAGGTTCTATTGCATATAGTGATCAGGTTACTTTCTTACACTTGTTTCACATCCATGTGAGGAAGCAATTTTTACCATTGCATGTGATTCCTGAATTTTGAAAAACCACTAAGAAATGAAAAGTTTTAGCACGGTAGCACCACGAGTACACAAGTTTATCTTGTCATACATGGTGTTGTTAGCTTTGGTGGAGGAGGCCTATCTATATATAACTAAGGCAAGCTTGGAACTACCAACATCAACAACTATGCCTCAATCCCCAGCTAGTTGGGGTCGGCTCAATGGACTAACGCGTAATAAAATCAGTGAAAACTGAAAAGTACTTCGCGGGTCACAGCTCATTGCTTGAAGGCTCTCCTTCCATTTCCAAAGGGTATATATAATAAACGCCTAAAATCTGGGAACTAGAATTTATTTTAAACTGGTTGTTATAATGCATCAAGTAATGAACTTTTATCTTTGTTTGAGCCTTTGAGGTTTATTGATAACTGCCATGTTCTTGTCGGTTATCTATGGTTATTGACCTATAGGAATGACAAGCAGAACCAGCTCAAAATGTTCAATATATGAAGTCTTCATTGTTCAGCATTCTTGGTTTTTGCCTTGCATTTGGTTGCAGCCAGAAACAATCACCATTATTTGGTGCAGCACTAATATCTTTGTGTATTTTTCTTTCTTTCCTTGTTTTTTTGACCTGTCAAGTTCATATTTACTTATCCAATTGCATAGCGTGGATTTGTTAGCCAAGTGGAGCATTAAAATGAGGAGGACAAGTATAAATTCTTTCTCAAAACATTAGTTATCCAATTACAATGTAATAACCTTCTACTGAATTTTTTTATAATGACCTTCTGATAAAACTTTAGCCAGTGTCTTATGTTAAGCCTGCCACTTGGATATGTTATTTGATATCGAGTATAAATCTATTCGTGTAGGACTGCCAATTAAATTCTCAGAAACCTATTGGTGAGATCTGCTTTAGTAACAATATTTTCATTTATCATGAAAATGGAAACAATCTCAACCCATTATCTCCCCGCTACCCGGGGATCATATTAGTAGTGGCTATCTAGAACTATCATGGTCTATGGTAGCCCCTATACAGCAGTCCTGCAAGCTAAAAGCATAGGACTGACACATAAAGGGAGCCTACTATCACTTCAAAGTTATTTTCAAATGCAGTATATAGTTTTCTTGAAAAGTTGTTTGCTATTTCTAGTAGTTGTTTACTGATTTGAAAAATATCGATGTTTGATGCTTTTCCCTCTGATCCAGTTACATGCGTTCCAACTCTTTCTTCACCTATTAATTGTTGTCCCTTCCTACTTTCTTCCAGTGAGGTAATCTTAACTTTAGGCAATTCAAGAACAGTGATGGAATTTCTCTGTGCTGCAAAGGAAAAGAAGAGATCTTTCCGGGTTTTTGTGGCTGAGGGTGCCCCAAGGTTGTAGAAGTGGCTTATTTTTTATCGTTAAGTGTTGTAATACTGTATAGTTTCCGTAATTTCCTTCTTTTTTTTTTTGAAAAAGAAATTCTGCTTCTTCGACTAGTTTGATTGTTCGTCCTTGGTTTTACTTAAGGTATCAGGGGCATGCCCTTGCAAAAGAATTGGTTGCAAGGGGCCTGCAGACCACGGTTATCACTGATTCTGCTATTTTTGCAATGATCTCAAGAGTCAACATGGTATGTCTGTGCTGTAACTTCTTACATTTAATTATGAGGCCCTAGTCCTTTTGCCTGAATTCTGATATTTCCTATGAAAAGGTTGTTGTTGGAGCGCACGCTGTCATGGCCAATGGTGGGGTTATTGCACCTGTTGGAATGAACATGGTGGCTCTAGCAGCTCAAAGGCATGCTGTTCCTTTTGTTGTTCTTGCAGGCACTCACAAGGTATTTTAGCATAACTAAGGCACTGGTCTCTACCTTCAGGAAATAAATGTATTTTACTCTTCCTAGTTTTATTTAAGAATTAAAGAGCTACTTCCATATAACAACAACAATTACACCTCAGTCCCAAAAACAAGTTAGGGTCGGCTGTATGGATCCTCCCTTCATTCTTCTGTGTAGATTGTGTAAATAATGCAATCTTCTGTGCAGTCCTTGTAGCCTAGAATGTGTTTTTGATGCTGCAGTATTAGCCCTCTGGTTTTGCCTCTGAATTTTGATGGATAAGAAGTATTTGATTTAAGTAGAACCTTACTTGGAAATAAGCATGAGAAGTGCCTTCACTGGTCAAAAGCATCATTGGGAACATGAAGTGCTATAATTAGACTAAGGCAGAACGGAAAGTAGTTGTCTTGCTTTGATTTTGTATCAATAAAAGGTCAAGAGCATTTCTTAGAAAAACTTTGAAGAGATCATTTCGGCAGCTGGAGTGTCCTAAAAAAAGGTTAATGTTCACTATTTAACAGTGTTGCCTATGCAAAAGGATGTGAATGAGCAGATCAGTAAATGCAATTTTGCATTTTGGTGACATTCATCCAGTTTCATTTCCCCTCTCATCTGCTTTATATGTTTCGCTTCTTTGTTTAGGGTTTGTATCCTTCCTTGACCTTTTGACTAAGATTTATGTCTCCTATTTTCTGATGGAACTATTTTTCTAATTTTTCGGGGTTTGACCGTGCGATTGACTTTCATGAGATAAATAATGGAAAGCGAATTTACTCATCAGTTGATTGAGAGAACTAACACATGTTAAATATAATTTCCCTATGACTATTTGTCATTATTTTGTTTAATTTCCTATTGACAGAGGCGGATGCACGTTGTTGGAAAATTTTACTTAATATAGATAAACACTATCAGAATTTTCAATGTCATATAACAAGAGTGTATGCTCCAAATTGCAGAATAGAAAGAAGAACAATATGGAGAGAAATTGGTGCAGTGAGGGGATTGATGGAAGGCCCTTGGGTAGTCTGTGGTGATTTTAACGTCACAAGGTACCCTTCTGAAAAACGGGAATGCTCGAGGAGGTCCAGAGAGATGGTGGAATTCTCGGATTTTATAGAAGACATGGAGTCTCGAAGGAGGCTACTATACTTGGTTCAAAGGGGATAATCATACGACTGCTTCTAGAATTGACAGATTTCTCATTTCAGAAGAATGGGATGAAAACTTCAGACATATCAAGCAAACTCTCCAACAAAGGCTGATTTCTGACCATTCACCAGTGGTCCTATGCCGTGGTGCCTGGGAACAAGTTAAATCATACTTTAAGTTTGAAAATTGGTGGCTGAACGTGGAAGGTTTTGATGACAGAATTAGAAACTAGTGGACATCTTTTGAATTTTCAGGAAGACCAGACTATATTTTAGCTTGCAAATTAAAAGCTCTCGAAGGCAAGCTAAAAGAATGGAGCAGAAGTTGTAAAGGAAATCTGGGATTGCAAAAATCAAAATTGCTGAGTCAATTGGCAGGTTTTGAGGCAACACAACAATTAAGAGCTCTGACAGAGGAGGAATCAGTGAGGAAGGCAGCTACCCTCATGAAGTTTGAGGATCACCTCAAGAACGAAGAAAGTGCATGGAGACAGAAATCAAGAGCTCTGTGGCTCAAAGAAGGGGATAGGAATGCAAAGTTTTTCCATCGTACTGCCAATGCACACAAGAGAAACAACAATATTGATCAACTAACGATTCAAGATGAAGCAGTAGAGGAGCCAGACAGAATAAAGAATGTGATCATTGAATTCTACAAGGGGTTATACACAGAACCTGAAGAGTGGAGACCGACAGTCAATTTCGAAAACAGTCCAAAATCTCTGAATCAGAGAAGGAGTCTTTATAGAGTAAATTTGAGGAACAAGAAGTCCTGAGCTGTCTGAAGATGTGTGCAACTGACAAGGTCCCAGGTCCAGATGGATACACAATGAGTTTTTTCATTAAGTGCTGGGATATTTTGAAGCACGACATCATGGAGGCCTTCAACAACTTCCATTCCCAGGAGATGTTTGAGAAAAGCCTCAATGCAACATACATAGCCCTGACTCCAAAGAAGACAAGTGCGAAAGAATTGAGAGATTTCAGGCCAATCAGTCTGATAGGGAGTTTCTACAAACTGCTCTCAAAAGTATTGACTGAAAGACTTAAGAGGGTGGTAGGAAAACTAGTAGATGCTCAACAAATGGCTTTCATCAAAGGAAGACAAATGATAGATGCAGTGTTGATTGCTAATGAAGCTGTGGATTCAAGAATCAAAAAGAAAGAACCCGGAATCCTATGCAAACTAGATATTGAGAAGGCTTATGATCATATCAACTGGAGCTTTCTACTGAAATTGTTAGAATAAATGGGTTTTGGGCAGAAATGGATCAGTTGGATGAAATTTTGCATATCTACTGTTACATTCTCCATTCTCATAAATGGATCTCCTGAAGGTTTCTTCCATGCACACAGAGGTCTAAGACAAGGTGATCATTTATCTCACTTTCTATTCATTATAGCCATGGAAGGACGGAACAACATGATTAAAACGGCCAAAGTCAATGGATGGGTTAAAGGTTTCGAGGTTCACAGGAATGGGGCAAACAGTCTAGAGATCACACATCTTCAATATGCTGATGATACTCTAGTCTTTTGTGACGCTGAAGAGGAGCAACTTAGGTTTCTAAGGATCATCTTGGTCTTATTTGAGGGAATTTCGGGACTACACATCAACTGGAGAAAGAGCCATATTTATCCCATTAATGAAGTTAATAACATGGAGCAACTGACACAGATAATGGGAGGAGAAGTAGGGTCCCTACCTACTGTATACCTTGGGATGCCTCTTGGTGCAAGATCCAAATCCAAAGAGATCTGAAATTCAGTCATTGAAAAGTATGAGAAGAAGTTGTCAAGATGGAAATCGCAATACCTATCAATGGGGGGCAGGCTAGTTTTAATCAACTCAATATTGGACTCACTTCCTACTTACATGATGTCTTTGTTCCCAATTCCTGCCGGAATCATATAGAGACTAGACAAACTCCGACGATCCTTCCTTTGGCAAGGGAATAAAGAGAAAAAGATCTTCCATTTAGTTAAATGGAAGACCCTCACAATGGCCAAAAAACAAGGTGGTTTAGGAATAAGAAATTTGAAGAATCAAAGCAAGGCTCTTAGAATGAAATGGCTATGGAAATATTCTCAAGAACCTCAAACTTTATGGAGCAAAGTGATCAAAGCTAAGTACGGTGAGGAAAATAACTGGGTGTCAAACAAAGTCAGCACATCATATGGAGTTAGTGTGTGGAAATCCATCAGAGAACTTTGGCCTATAATGAAGATTCAATCTTCCATAAGAGTGAACAGCGAAATGGAATACATCATTCTGGAATGATAATTGGTTGGGACATGGAAGCCTAAAGGAAAGATACCCTGATATGTTTGGTTTGGCACAAAACCAGCTTAGGACAGTAGCTGATATGTGGAGTTATCAAGGATGAGAACTCACTCTTAGAAGACAGTTGAATGACGGGGAGATAACAAAATTAGCTGACTTCTACAAAGAGCTGGAAGCATTTAAAGGATTACAGGAAGGGGTGGATTCACTTTGGTGGCAGAGGCACAACAGAGGGGTCTATCAGGTGAAGGATGCATATAAGATTTTGAATCAAAATGATCTTCAGATAGATGCTTGGCCATGGAAGCATATATGGAGAACAAATATTCCATATAAGGTAATATGTTTCTCTTGGCTACTAGCAAAGGAGGCTGTTTTAACCCAGAATATTCTCATAAAAAAAGGAATTTCTCTGTGTTCAAGATGTTTCCTATGTGGGGAAAATGCTGAGACTGTTAGCCATTTATTTCTACAGTGCAAGATAACAGACCAACTATGGAAAATCTTTATTAGTCTTAGGGATATTTCTTGGACAATGCCATGCAGGATTAATGAAGTTCTTTATAGTTGGGAAGAAGCTGGTGCTGAAGCAACTAACAGAGATAGATGGAGGACTGTCCCGGCTTGTATCTGGTGGACAGTTTGGAGGGAAAGGAATGCTAGATGTTTTGAAGATAGAAGCAACCCAGTACAGAAGATCAAACTCAATTGTATTCTTCTTTTTTGTTTTTGGTGTAAACAGATTTACACAGAAGATACATTGACAATCGTAGACATACTAGGATCTTGCTAGGTTGCACACCAGCACATCTACTTACCACCTACTTGTAAATTTGGTTTTCAGTACAACCTATGTACTGATGTTATTAATATATACAAAAGTTATCAATTCAAAAAAAAAAAAACCAGAAATGACACCGCTTGACAAAGAGGGCTTCATGGCTCGCTGGTTAAGCGCATTGTTTTGCTTATAGAGGTCGGAGGTTTGAACCTCAACGTGGACTTTCTTTTTGGCAAATATTGTGTGAGCCTTGTTGTAAAAAAATTGTGGTTAAATAGAATTGAACCCTAGACCTCTTCTAGCTTAAGACTCAACTAAACCAATGGGCCAACACTCTTCCTTGTCTACAAAAGTGATAATTTTTTTTGCCAATTTTTTTTTTTGGACAATAAAAGTTATAATAATTACTCAAAAGTTAAAGAAAGAAGAAAGACGTTTGGAACTTGTGGTATAAAACAACCCATATATATTTATGGCTATAAATCATCTCATTAAGGGTAAAATGAGAAGTTTAAATTTAAATTCTTTCTTAACATAGAAAGATATCATTCTTTTTGGGATAGACTAAAAAAGAAAGTGTATCACATAAACTGGGACGATGGAGTATATATTTTCTTTGCTTATTCTCTAAGAAGATGTGGCATGGCTTATTTAAGATGTTGAATGGCCATAGGACACTGCAACCTTACACTCCTTGTAAACTTACAATTTGTGTTAGATTTTTCCGAGACAGTGGGAAGGAATAGGTTCTGGTAAGGTCATATCAGTTGGTAACAGGGTTGGTTGCTACTGATGAATTAAAGCAATTGCTTAGCCTGTAGTAGAATACCTGAGAGAGATTGAACCAGATTTCCTTAATGTACAATTAGAAAGGTGCAAAATTGTCAACTACAAATAGACATTGAAGGTGACAAAGATAAAGAAGAGGGAAATCCACCTTTGCTAGGATTCTCAGAACTCAGGTTCAACTCAAAGACATTTATCCGTAGTCTGCTTAAAAGAGCTTAAGATTGAAATTGACACATGGACTAGAATTTATTGCAACTATGGAAACACCATCAGACCTAAGAATACTCGGTCAGCAGAGCTGCAAATGGATCGCTTGAGGTCGAATCTGTTAATGCTTGCTTTAAGACAAGGTATTACTTGACCTTCACGAAGTTGAAGAGAATAATTTGAATGAGTTATAACATTTGTGCTTAGAATATATACTTTTAACACAATGGTGGAAAGTTGTGAAAAGAGTATAAGGATGTCACATCAAAACTCAAAATAATAAAATGCAACACTCCTATACATTGCTTGAGACTTTCTGAGATTGGTAAACATTACCAATTTAGGAAATAGTCATTTTTCTTTGATGCCAACCAAATGGGAAGAAGGAAGTACTTGAGAAACGGAATGCTCAAATATTACCACATTGCTTTCGTAGAAATTCTCATTAATTATTAAACTAGAAATGCAATATCCACCTTTACAATTCTCAACCTTCAGGATTGGTTAATTTATTTCTTGTTCTTAAAAATTGTTTGTGAACTTGTTCTTTTGTAATTCTTTGTTTTTATTCTATGTTGTGCCGAGTGTCTTTCGGAAATAACTTCTCTACCTTCATTAGGTAGGGGTAAGGTTTGCGTACACTTTACCTTCCCCATACCCCACCGTGGGATTTCACTGGGCTTGTTGTTGTTGTTGTTGTTTTTATTCTTTGTTGTGCCACAAATGGTCCTTTTTTTTGTAGTTTTCGTTTCCCCGTTTAGAAGGAAATTTGTATAAAACCAATGGTTTGAGCTCTAGTTCAGGCCAAATGCTCAGATTAGTGCTGAGCTTGCAATTCAACCCAAGCTAATTCAGTATCCACTATATTCACAGTCAAAGCTTGAAGCCTTGAACAACTAGTGAATATTAATCAACTCGCATTGAACTGAGGCTTGAATGCATACCACCTCATTCAGTTGGAGTAAGATTGGTTCCAGGGCTACTAGGGGACACTTAATATTAGTTGACACATTTTGGCATCCAAAATTTGTACTTTATTATCCACCTAATTGCTCGGCATCCAGTGGGAAACTCGAAAAGGAGGGGGCTCTATTTTCTAGCTAAATGAAGTCACCGGGACAGTAGGATTAATGATCTTAATCCTCCATCCTAGTCAGTATGAGAATATTCTTACTTTGATATTATTCCATCATAGTCACTGCCGCTCGGTCTCCTCCACTACCAAGTATCAACTATTATACTACCATGCCACATCTTGGCTCCTCAATCCTCACTATCTTAGGACCTCTAACATAAACATAAATTTAATGTTCGAGTCATGCCACTATTAATTTCCAGGCCCATAGCGCTATTAACAGCGATGATTAAAGAACCACTCTATGTATGTCATGGTAGGCCAGCAACAACTATGGCTGTTCTATTGGGGATTATGATAGTCCAGTCCAGAAAGATGATGAATATATCTCACAAGTTGTGTCGTGATTAATAAGATGAAACTGGAACCTGGGACATGAAATTTTATGGGAAAGGAAACTGGTTTTGTATTCAACTACAATAAAGAGCCATAAATTTTACAAATGCTCACTGAAACCTTGCAAAGTAGTAAGAACCATAAAACTTCCATCTCGAAAGATATATCATAGATTTGAAGCATCATACTGTGGTATTTAGATTTGAAGAAAATTGCATACCTATTGACATGGACAAAATAAACAAGACTTATAAACTGGAACCTGAGTGCATGAAGTATGAAGAAGGCAGCTAAACAAGTCATGCTACCACTGTAAGACATGGGTTATGTTAAAATACTACATTACTACTTAGTAGTGATTTCTTGGCATTCTTGTAGTTGATTGAAGGAAAGACCATAAATATTGGTGAACTTTTTTCTTAAGGTCAAATATCTTTTCTTACTGCATCTACTTCAACTGAGAATCATTTGTGTAACGACTTGTTTGTGCAACAGTTGTGTCCTTTGTATCCGCACAATCCTGAAGTCTTGCTAAATGAATTGAAGTCACCAGCTGAGCTTCTGGATTTTGGAGAATTCTCGGATTGCCTGGACTTTGGGACCAGCTCTGGTTCCCCTCTACTTCATGTTGTTAATCCTGCATTTGATTACGTGCCACCAAATCTTGTTAGTTTGTTTATAACAGACACGTGAGTACCTTACTATTAGGATTTTTGAGAATGTATCTCTTCATGTAATGTTACTCCTTGGTGAATGCTAATTGCTGGTGATGTAACCCAACCTTAATGTGCGTGAGATAAATTTATAACTCAATCTACTTAAAAGCAAGAAGAAATATACCTGGGAAATCTGTCTGATCAATTTACAGTACAAACTATTAAGTGTATGAAATATTTTACCTTCTTATATTTTATTTTTTGACATGTTCCCTTTATGGCAATATGGAATCATATAACAGCATTTGCAACATATCTGTAATTTGACTAGGTGATATTTTATTAGTTTGTTTTATTTTTTTATTTTATTTTCTTATTTTCAGAAACTGGGCTTATTCTCTTTTGCTGTTTCAGGGGTGGACATAATCCTTCATACATGTACCGGCTCATAGCTGACTATTATTCTGCTGATGATTTTGTGGTGAAACAGAGTTCGATTTCTTGAACTTGTATCAAGCTTCGGCTGTTCTATACATATTATTGAGGTAGCATTCCTTTTCTTTTCTTTTTTCCTTTTCTTTGTTAAGTTTCTTAGCATGAATGCATTCCTTAGATAAGTTATGGTGTCCAAATTTTGACTCTGTAGTAGGCTGTAGGGCTGTGATGTAGCACCACGGCATGAGTGTGGAGTGTGGACTAGTTGCATGAAAGCCATTTTCTTTTCTCTTTATTCATTTTGTCCTCTTAATGGATTTCATATTTAAAACGTCTACTTTTTCCCCTCTTCTTTTCACTTTCTTTCGTTTCTTTATAGCAATGTGACTGCAGCCTGGAATTGCCACTGGTCAACCATTTTTACTTTCACCTGTTCAAACTGAAATATGCTAAGTTCCAGCTAATATTGCAAAGTAGTTTGGTGGGTAGAAACGCAGTCACGGGGAAGCTAAATAAGAGAGAACAAAGGACTTGAGTCGGTTTTGCAAACTTTCTGTTCTTGTGCTACACAGCCTGAAAGGACTTAATGATGTTACACCAGTTATTGATGCAAAATGCTAACCTTGAACTCTGAAACTGTACAATTGAATATTGCTTCCGACAAGTATCATTGGCTTTGGCAACTCGATAATTTCAGTATTGCTTTATAATCCAGTTTAATTCCTTTTTGAAGGAAATCTGCAAAATATTAAGTAGTTCCTGTCCAAAGGCAGTCCCCGTTTGGTATTGAATCCGCTCCCTTTAGATTATGCTACTAGCCGTTAGATTACATTACCAACTTATCCCATACTTGATTGACATTCAGGTAACTCATTCAGCTGAACCTAAAACAAGCTGCAGGCAGGGAATGCTCTCCTGGATTCATTACAAGTACAGGATATGACCGAATTCTTCTATGAGATCGTATACCCAGATAAAGTTCCTGTAAAGACGCCTTGAACAACTGGGTTTATAGTCAAAAGGACAAGTTCAGTAACTATATTCTTTTTATCCCAAGATGTTGCACCTACATTATACTGACTGCAATAAACAGATGAAGAGAGCATCGCGATTTTTGGAGTTTGTAGATTGATTCTGAGATTAGATTTGTGCTGGAGTTTTGTGATTTCGGATATGCAGAGTACTACTTGATGGTGGTTTTCCTTTGTGGTATTATTAGACAACACGTATGCTATTGTTGACTGAAAAGTTAAGTTGTCGAATGGTTTATTCATTCGTATTATCAACAACTAAATGGTACTATAGTTTATGCAAGAGGAATAATGAGTTTTGCACTGGATATTCAGGTTTTGTTCTTTTAGACCTACACACTAGGGGGTTATTTCTAGGTATATTTTTCACCTAATTAGATAGTGGTCTTGCGGAGAAGTTAAACCAGTTTAATCAACTCTGACATCGAAAAAATAAAACGTGATCTTCACAAAACAGAGCAACTCAAAGGCCTATTTTTGTTTGAGAAAGACCATTGGAATATCTTTTGAAAAATACATATGTTGTTTTTCCGTATATGTCAAAAAGGACAATCTAGTAACAATATTTCCAGTGGTTCATTTCCTATTAGTATTGCAGTTACTTGACACGTAAGCGATCTTTGAACCTGTTACATATTGTGAGATTCAATTTTGGAAAATAGTGCTTTTTTGCTGTTTCATAAAACACGTTATTTATCTGGGGAACTATTAAAGAACCAAGAATCTGCACAATGATACATTAAAAACTGAATGTAATCAGAAAAATATGTTACAGGGTTACAACTAACCCCCTCACACCCCTTTCCTCTTTCAAGACAGGTGATGAAAGGATAATGACCAATCAGAACACAAAGAAAGTAGATTAACTAACTAATTGGCAGTGCAACAGATGCAGATTGGACGGTATTCTTGTCAGCACCTTCTACCTCAAACCAGAAGAAGAGCGACGCACGAGTATAAATCACTCGTACCCGTTGCAATGAAAGTGTCCCACTGGTGAGGACAGCTTTGGCACCTCCTTCAATGCGAGTTTTCAGAACCGAAACACTATTAATACAAGTTTTGAGTGCTGATGAGACGACCTCAGAAGCACCAGCAGTACTAATAATTGCATAGGATAGATGGTCCAGAGGATTCGACTCACACTGAAGAATGCAACCATCAATGGTAAGCCTCCCGCTCCTATGAAGCAAGCAGCACCCGAGCTCTGCCCTCACAGTCAAATTAGCCAGCTTACATGTGGACATGAACTCTAATGCACTGCTCAGAAACAAAGAACAAACATGTGTACAATGGCAAGTGAAAGTAGTTCTACCTCTCAGAGAGAAAATCCAAACTCAGTTTAACTTGTCTTGTGGAAACTTGATAATAACAGACATCTTTAAATAAACATTGCACAGACAGAAACTGAAGATCAAATTATGTGAATTTTGTTGAGGTTCATTAAATATTGATCATAATTGTGAAAGCATCTGTTTTTCTAATCCAAGAAAGTATAATGTCAAGTTACTTAAAACAAAAATGTCGGCCTATATAATACAAAGAGGTTGTAAACTTTCTGCTTTTGAAGGAATCATTTTTGGCACCCATCTCGGGAATAAGCTCTAAGCAACACTAGGATTAAAAATCTCCCTTAGTAAAGAAGTCGACATCCTAAATATGCCAACTTTTTTTTAAAGAAGAGTAATGATCAATCTAATGTCCCAGTCAAGAAAATTAATTTCGAATAAGAAACTTCTATGTTTAAGCAACAAAATAGTACTACTATACCAAGGTTCGCAAATAACAGAATAAGAAGTAAAAATAATAGATGAAGGTCTCACAAACCTGTCTGAACTGCGAGAGCAAATAAGGGTTGTATCATCAGGACTCTCACCTGCGCCAATCTGTAAAAAGGAGATTGAGGTAGCGGAAGGCTGGCGCTGCTAATCTTATGTAATTACACATGCATTTACTTTGCTCTCATGTTTTTTTTTTTTTGGGGGGGGGGGGGGGGGAGGGAATGTATGTGTGTTTCCTTTAGGTAGCAAATGAGATCAATAAGAAATAGACAAAGTAGACATAGACGGTGTCCAAATATGTCACGTTTGGACTTCCAACAAGTCTGAGTTGCTGCTACAGCAGGTAATATTGTATTGTCGTCATGCATCCAATGGGTTTACATAACTATTATATGTATTCATGTACTCAATATACAATCCACAAACCAAAATAAGAACTCTTAGAGTGGGAATAGCTATGAATTCACATAAAGTTATAGCTTTGAAATCTCTCTCTGAGACCTCCCGAGACAGTAAAACATCAAATGGTCCAGCATCTGTAGGCATTATGTATGTAAAGTAATCGGAGGTTAATTTTTTGAAGTTACCAGGCAAAGTGGCTTTTCAATCTTAATATTTGACACACGATGGCTGCCTCCTGCTGCAACAAGTATAGTGTCCCCAGGCCTGAATAACATTCAGATACCAGGCCAGCTTGTAAGACCAAGACCAGAACAGAAAAAGGAAAATGGGAAAAAATGTAAACCTTGCAGCAGAGACAGCTATCTCAATGTTCGGATAGACCCCAGGTTGAGACAAATCTTTCACAGAACGATCTACTCGCAACCAAAGTTGAGGATGACATGCCAAGAATCGCCATCCGTGGCAAACGAGGGCGGTGTTATACCGATCTGCAACTCAACAGCAAGTTGTGACAGAAAAGGATCACATAGCACCATAATGTGTTCTACACTAAAATCTAGAAATAGATTCATCCAATTAGAGCATACTAGGCAAATGAATCACAGTGCACACTCGCCACCTCCCAAATAAAAAAGAAAAACCAATAACACATCAAATAACCACCCATAACAATAAGTCATAAAACTAAGATTTATCTCATGTTTGATAATATATGAAATGAAGATTGCTTTAACAGTGGTGCTGGTCCTTTGAAACTACTACTTGATGCCTGACAAGGATCTTGGGTCACATATGAGCCATAAGCTCTTTTATTTTTGTTAAACAAGTAATGATAAGAGATCTTAAATTCTCATGCCACCATAAAACTATTTGCACTATACAAGCATTGAAACAGAAGTAGAAGCATATGTTGAACTGTTCACCTATATATTCCTACACCGGCATTGAACTATAGGAGAAGGTTGCTTTGACAGAATTGTTAATGTGATGGCTGAGAGAGAGAGAGACATAAGCTTCTCATCGCATCAGGAGCTTGGTCGTCAAGAACTCTACCTGACCAATCACCAATGAATGTGATTATGTGAATACCCTCATGTATCCGATCAAAAAAGATATTGAGGAACTTGCCAAAAGATAGACATAGGAATTGTCTTGAGACCATAATGCTCGTTTCTCCTCATGTTCTCAAGCTGAATCATTTCCAGAGCTCCGGAAGCTACCATAAAGAGTATAAAAATGACCAGGCGTATACCCATTCTCTATAGCTGAGTGAATCCCCGTGCGTGGCATGTGAACTTTTGCGCAAAGGGGATGATGACAGTGACATACATTGGCACCCAGAATATTACACCGAGTTTCTCGAATACCGTCAATGATGCCAATGGTATTGTGAAATGGATATTGTATAGTCCGGTCATTTCAAAATTCTCTATGGTAGCTATCGGAGTTCTGGAAATGATTCAGCTCGAGAATGTGAGCAGGAACAAGTATTATGATCTCAAGACAATTCCTATGTCTATCGTTTGGAAAGTTCCTCAGTATTTTTTGATCGGATACGCGAGGGTATTCACATCCATTGATGATTGGTCAAGTAGAGTTCTTCTATGACCAAGCTCCTGATGCGATGAGAAGCTTATGTTCCGCTCTCTCTTTTACAGCCATAACATAGGCAACTATTTGAGTACTCTGGAACAAGGGAGATCTCCCAAAAAAAAAAAAAATCGCCGACGAATCCATATCAAGAGAGAAGAACAAAAACGTATAAAAAAAGGAAAGAAAGATGATACAATCATGCCACTGCGACGGCTGGTGAATGAAAATTCATTAACCTATAGTTACCTTTCTTAGAGTACCAATAGAACAAGAGCCAAGACAAGCGACAGACATGTTTAATAATTAACATAGGGAAAACTCGATTGCTTTCTTGAGTTTCAATGTTTCAAAGCCTAAAATATATTCAGCTCTTTTTTACTCTGGCTGGAAAGAATAAACTCACATTTCTCTAGAGCTGTGCTGTAGAACAGGTTCGAACACAAATCACATTTTTATTGTATTGATTAATTGGTTAAGAATAAGAAATTATTCCCAGCTCCCAACAGCAAACCAACCATTATTGGGTGAGTAAGGACTGACTATGATGTTATCCAACTACAGTCAAAGCTAGGTCCCTGAACATTTATGTTGTATTGTTGTTACAGATAACGATCAAGTGACCTTGAAAAGATATATTTTTCAGAAGTTAAGGACCAAGGTACACATGCACAAAAAATGAATGCCACTCATCTGAAACCTGTTAATCAACAATCACGTAACTTGAAATGGTCATGTAATATAAAACCAAAAAACTAATGGATGAAAAAGAATCTCGGCAGTTATCCATTTGAATATATTAATCAGAAGTTCAAGCCATAACAAAAAAGAAGAACAAGACCTGGATTGTAAAAGACACTCAAAATGCAAACTTTAAATGAAGAAACAATCAACTAAGCTCAAAAATGCAGAAGTATGAAATCCACAGGAGCACTTGCTAAATATGTTCACAAAAATTCAAGAAACTCTACTATTGAAAGCCTAGAATAGGACCGGGAAAAAAAAACAAAAAAATCCAATCTTTGTAACCTTTAATTGATGAAAACTAAAGCTGGAACTTGCAATTTCATTAACTATGATAAAATCAATATGGGGCATTATCTATTAAGAAGCTAATTATGTTCATAATAATACAAGAAATTTAATTAAATAAGAATTGGACTAAGAGAGACACAAAAATATTCAATCGTTATGACCTTCAGTTGATGAAAATTAAGAGTTGGTTTTGCAAATTTGAACCAAAGAAACTGTGAATTAAGCTGAAAACTGAAAACTGTTACAAAACATAACAATTCATTGAGAAATTTAATAAAACAAGAATTGGACTGAGAGAGACACAAAAAGATTCAATCTTTGTAACTTTTAGTTGATTTTAAGAGTTGAGTTTTGCTAATTTGAGCCAAAGAAGCTGAATTACAAAAGTATACTAAATTATTGAGAAATTGATATGAAAGAATAGGGGGCAGCAATTAGTAATAATACCTGGAATAGGGGAGAGAAAACTAAAGATGTGCATAAGACAGCCATCATCAAGATTGTTGATTAGAGATAATTCCTTTGAGAGTCGCCTCCATTTCCTCTTCTGTTCTTCCATTCACAAAAGCCAAGATTTTTGGGGGTGCTGAAATGAGGAGCAAAAAATGGCTACTTTTTGATGCTGAAGACTGGCAATGCTCTCGACGGACCGATTGTTGGGCTTGGGCCATAATCTTGGGCTTGCATAGTATCAAATGAAAGCCCAATCATGAATATCAAAGTTCTATTTTGGCATATAATCTTGGAAATGTCCCAAAAATTGTAAAAATTGCACGGCGCGTCCTATTTGGTCGCCTTCATTTAACATATAACTATTTTTTAAAAAAGTTATAGCTTGTACCCACTTTTTAAACAACTTCAGTCCCCTTTCTCCTCCTCCTTCTCCTCCAAACGAATTTCTCTTTCCAATACGAAACGAATCTCTCGTTCCCTCTGCTTCTTTGATTCCAAGTATTTTTCCCACTTATTCTCATCCTCTTTTGATGGTAAAAGTGATTTTAACCTCATCTCCTCGAACGAATAGTGTTCTCTTTTCCATAAATTCTTATTTAAAAGAAATTCTTCTTCTGATTTGGGATAATTAATTTGTATTTGCCTCTTTTGGGACTTAGTTAAATTTACTAGACAACGTGCTCTTAGGCTGATGCTTTCTGAATTGTTTCCAAGGAATACTTCTATCATATGTTCTGCCCTTTCTTCCTCTTTCAAATAACTAATTTTCTTCTCTAGATCCGACAATTCTGCCATTTCAATAATTCGACGCAGCTGAAGTTCTTTAGCGAAGTTTGCCAGTTACAAACAAAAACTTCAGCTCTAGAGCTGAAGTTCACTAGTTACAAACAAACACTTCAGCTCTAGAGCTGAAGTTCGCCAGTTACAAAACAAAAACTTCAGCTCTAGAGCTGAAGTTCACCAGCTACAAAAACAAAAACTTCAGCTCTAGAGCTGAAGTTCACCAGTTACAAAAACAAAAACTTCAGCTCTAAAGCTAAAGTTCGCCAGTTACAAAAATAAAAACTCCAGCACACTTGCTACTTTAGTCCCGTCTACTAGAATGCTGAAGTTTTGCATGATTGCCTTTGCTACTTCAGCCCCGTATGATGAAGTTACGCGAAAAAGTGGGTACGCTTGCAATTTTTTTTGCAAAGCGGGCACAAGTTAAAACGTAACCCAAAAAGCGGGTATAGATGCAAATGCCCCCAAAAAATTTCCAACTTAAAAACCTCTAGCCATTAATTATACACTTACCAAAACTAGTCAAGTACATATAAAATTGAAAATCCAAAGAAATAAGGTTCTTTCTCTCCAAGAATCTCACACAAAGGTCTCCTTCCATATTTTTAAGCGTGATCAGCAACACTAGGTGCAAGACGGAAAGAAAATTTCATGGATGAGGTAGCAAATAAGGTGATGAAATACAAAAATTTATATATACAAAATTTCAAAAATCTAAGCAAAAAATGGCCTTTTTAAATGGGTATGGTTGAGATTCATTGAAACATATAGAAGAGTCAATATACAAAATTTGAGGAAGATTGGAGGTGATTTAGACTGATTTGATATCAAAATTCATAGTTAAAATTGAGTTCAAAAAATTCTTCTGCGACACATGTATCAAACATGTATCGCGCATGTATCTCACACGCAGGTATACATGAATATACATATGATACACATTTGATACAAATATGATACATATGTGATACACAAGTGATACATAGTGTGATACACCTATCATTTTGTTGATGTTCATCGTCTACTTCGACTTTTCAATTCAAACCATCTCAAAACTCCACCAAATCATCCCAAAACTGAGATTCAAGCTCATTAAGATGTACTCAATCTATTCTAATAACACACACTCAAAGAAAGCAAAAATTTTGACTTTTTTTGCTACAGATAACTAATTGGCTAATATTTTAGCTAAATATTTAATGAATTGACCAATTTTTGTAATAAGCTACTTATAAATGGAAAGAACTGGTATTTTCCCTATAATCTTTTCTGAGAAAAAGAAATTTTGGAGAAGTGCACAAATAGCCGTTTTTTGGACACCAATTTAAAAAATAGTCAAATTTGTAAAAATTTTAAAGTTTAGTCGCCTTAATATCAACTTCATACTCGACGGTTAAAGTTGAAATCGCAAACCGAAAGTTACGAAGTTCAGAACTTCGGGTCTAAGCCTAAAATCAAACTCGACGGTCTGAAGCTGACTCGAAGGCTTGAAGAAAAAGAAAAAGAAAAAGAAGAGGAAGAAGCCAAATCTGGAAACAAGCTAAACTTCAAAATAATCGAAAAAGGGAATTGTTACCGTGGTGATGTTCCTAGACATTTGATGGCTTAAACTCCCTTCAGTGCTGGGAGATGATTCTCCAAGTATTTGAAATAAGATGTAAGTTATAGTTTTTAATGTTATTTGTGTCTTTTTTTCGATTCGTTCACGCTGGTATGGTGTATAATTTTTGTAGTTATTTTATGATTTTTGGACAGAGAGAAAAATATGCTTATAGGGAATGAGAGGATAACGAGCTTCCTCCTAGAGTTACATAACTTATATACACTTTAAAGAAGGAAAAAGATTGGCTTAAACGTGAAAGAAATATTTTGCATCGGAAAAATAAGTGGTAGTTGGAGGGACCGAAGTATTAAAGAAAAATAATGTTTTGAAGAAGAAGGTGGAGAATCTTGAGAATTTTCTGGTACATAATGCTAGAGTGATCAAAAAGTTGAAGAATATTGTGGCTTGTTATTTGTATCTTGTGTTGTTTTGTTGGATTAATCGCGACTTAGAAGATGGAATGACAATTGAGATGTTCGATTAATCGTAGTAGATAAATCTTTGAACTAATGTCGGATCTTATAGCTAATTAACATATTTATTTTGTTTTGTGTTCAGTACTTGTTTTGAACTTATATTGTATCTTATAGTTAGTTCTCGTGTTTATTTTTGTTTAGTCTTCGGATATGTATGATAAAAAGGGATGTTCTATCCCTAAAGTGAAAAAAAAAAATCCTTCTTGCTATAAAATTTTCATTATTGTTTTGTCATTTGTTTGGTACGTTGGCCTTAGTAATACATACTAAAGAATTGTAAAAACCCAGGCAGCTCTCATTTGGTTTTGCTTATATCATTTCTCTATATTAGTGATGTCAATCTAATAAAAAAGACAAACTTCACTACACAAATCTGGTAAGCCAATGGGATAATGCACCAAATTAACAAAGACAAGAAAATCATACCAAAAAAGTCAAGTAGGATACTTCATTCAAAGTGCAACAACTTCATTGTTTATGCAACTTGTTCTTATTTATCAGGTACTTAATCAATGACAAAAAATATTAAATGCAATCAACCGTCGGATGGCTAAGCCAAAAGACTAGCATAACTGTCCCACTACCTATACTAGTCCTCATAAATATATTAACTACCCAATTATACATGCCAGCTTTCAAAAAATATTAACTATCCAACTACTATGTCTCTGGTGTAGGTGCACCTTTACCCTTTATCCCGATCTTCTTCACTTTTTTTTTTTTTTTTTCTTCTGACTTCTTCTTGCAATTGATTGGATGTCATGGCTGTCTTCCCCATTCAAGTTGCCTTGTTTGGTGAGAAAGGCAATTTAGCGTTGAGCTTCGTGTGTGATTTCCCCTGAACTGAATCCTTCTTTTCTCAATTGGATTTTGCTATTTTTGCTTGCTTTCCAGTCTTATTTTTGTCTCAAAAATAAAATGTGACCTTAATGGCTTCCTATTTGAGGACCATAACCAATAGACTAAAGTGTTGCATGTGCTAGAGCTTGGAGATCTTTGGTAAGATCGATCTGTCAGGGTCTCTTCTTCAGTCGTCTTTGCTTGGAATTCATCTTCAGTTTTACTGCAGGTTATCCCTTTCCTTTTCCTAGCTTGTGCATTGCTTCCAGCTCTAGAATCCTACCACAAAATAATGTATGTTAGTTATACCAATGTAATTAAATAAATGCGGAATACTGTTATTTATACCTTGAAACATTCCCTTGCATTGTAGTTAGGCTCACCACATTTGCTGCAATAAATTTGAGTCCCCTTCCTTGATTGATTTCATTCTCCTTTTCTTTTTCTTACCTTATCTGGTTGTCTATTTCTCTTAACTTTTGGTCAGCTAATAATTTTCACAATATCAGGTGGCTCTGTGTCTTAAGAAGGATCAAATTTTTAGAATTTTTGACCCCTCAATAGCATCTTTTGCTTATATATTATCATATAAGCCTCTTTAGTATACTACCAACTTATTTCAGTTATAGGATCCACCTTCCAGTGCATCAGGGCTTTGATAGTGTGGGGACATGGGATTTCACCAAGTCTCATATCCTACATGTGCATCTCATCTTCTCCGGATAGTGTGTCTATTTTACCTTCTAAAACCTCATATCCATATGATTACCATTAAAGTGTACCTTGCAATGTGAGGCAATTTGCCTGGAATCACTATATAGTTTCATATCTCGTGGACTGTAGTCAGCATTTTAAGTCTCAGTTTACCTTCATTGTTAGCCAACATTTACATTACCTTGATCCTTATTTCTTCAAGCATCTTGATGATAGGCTTGCTTCTAGTCTCCAGAATCCATGCATTTAATGATTCAGTAAAGTTATTATCCACCATTATTTTCTTACATTATGTATAAAAGAAAGTTCTACACCAACCTTTTGGTGGATAATGCATTATATCCTTTGCAGCATCTTCGGCTTAATCTCCCAATTTTATCATCTGGCCTTCAAATTCCTCTTTATAAGTGCTATAAAAATACCATCACATCAATATTTTATTTCACTATTCCTCTATTTTTACACCAATTTGCCTCAGTATGTCCAACACAGAATCTGTAATATGCTTCTGGCAGTACACTCATCACTGCATCTTACAGTCCCGCCATAAAAGAAAAATAAGAAAATTTGAAATCAGAATTAATAATCCAAAAATAAAAACAAAATATTAAAATATGACTCACCTTATGCATATCTGAAATAAATGTCATTCCAACACCAACTTTAAGGTCCAAAGACCTCTTCAACATATTCATAAGCCAGGTCCATGTCCTGGTATTTTTTTTTGTCCACCAAAGCCCATACTATTGGGTAAAAATAGTTTATGGAATCTTGGCTAATAGCAACCAACATTTGACCCCTACTCCGTCCTATTAAGACCTAGATGAGGATTGCCCGTGCAGAGCACGAGCCCAACATTGTAGATTTAAACCAACTATCATTCTCTAATGATGCTTTGGAGAATTCATTTGGGAATCCAACTGGAATGGTCAAAGAAGTCATAGGAAGTAACCAATATTTCATTACCCAACATGAAAGGACTAATCCGAATATTCATTACCCAAATATGGAATATTCTAGGTTTATTGTTCTCAAATTCTGTAGAGTTGTAATTATCATTAAAAACCATCTGATGTAGCATCTATTGCAAATACCACAGACAACACTTGCATCTTGGCTATCGTCATTCAGCCTTTTAACAAAATAAATGATTCCCCCTTCAATTATCAAGTTGTAAAGTCAAAACATTTGGTGCACATATCATATGTCTAATACCTATCCTACTAATTTACATTACTATTCTTTTCCTTCAGAACTTAGGAGCTTGACCTTTCACGTAGCCTGCCGACTGAGTCCCTTAGTTTCGACTACATAAACACAAGTTCTAAAACAATGTCTTATAAGCTTCTTTACGAAAGTTGGTCAAAAATCTTGATTTGGCCGATCATAAATTTTGGGATATCATCTGAATGTGCTCATGGATCAATCTCAATACCACTTCCAAGCTAGCATTGATTTCTTCCTTATTTCTCGAGACCCTATACATGGACTGATTATTAACCAAAAATAAAAAATAATTTCATAAACAAGTAGAAGTGTAGAACATTAACCTTTGTATCTAGTATACATACATTAGTTAATTTTATGTGTCAAGGATATTGGAAGTAAATGCCTTTAGAAGTGTATATGATCTTATTCTGTAAGGCATAAAACTGGCACAAAGTACAGACATAAAACCCCACCAGAAGAACTGAACAATAATATGGATATGTGCTAGTATTTCTAGGGAGGAAAAAAGGAGGGAGGGAGGAAAGATAAGTTGTACCTGCAAATGTAGCTACAAAACATGGGAAAGAAATAAGACAAAATGGTGTACTAATCCACAAACAACAAAAATATAAGCTATGAATAAACAAAAAAATAATGATAAATATAAAGGTAAAAGAAGGAAAGACATTTTGTAAGCATTTACAAATATTACGGATGTTATGCGTGTCAAGAAAAAAAAGTAAATGTAAGTAACAATAAAAATATATCTAGAGGACTCAAATTACAACTTGAAAAGGTTATAGCTTCAGTAATTGAGAAGGAAAACTATCAAAAGAGAGATGTGGTACTTATTATAAGGTAAGGTAGAGAAGGTTTCAGAGGATGATAACTTCAATAATTGAGATGATATAAGAAAAACTATCAAGAGAGAAGTGGTATTCATAAGATGAGCTAGGTAAGTATTTTACTCACGGAAGTGATCCCACTAAGTTCAAGTTATAGCAGTACACATGCCAAGTTTTATTTTACATTTTAATGATTTTGTATAGAGGAGAAAGAAGTATACATACATTATTCTAAACTCAATCGCTGAAATAGTAAGTGAATATTTTTAGTCGAAAAAAAGAATAGGGAGACCAATTAATGAGTCGACTCTAAGTCATATGAACTTCGTTTTTAGGTCGTATTCAACTTTTGCGGGCAATAGGAAACTACCTTTTCTCTAAATGCTTGAAAATTTTAAGTTGATTGTATTCTTCTCTGCCATATGTGGTTCTTGTAATCGAGAATAGAAAATCATTAGATATGTTGTGTAACGACCCGACCGGTCATTTTGAGATCTAGCGCGCCATTCAGTAGTTTGAGGCCATGAGCAGCTTCACTTCAGGTATTATGACTTGTACGCATGGTCAGAACTGAATTCCGGGAAGTTCGGAGTTGATTTGGAAAAAGAATTCTCATTTTGGAAGCTTTAAGTTGGAAGAATTGACTAAGATTGAATTTTTGAGTAAACGACCTTGGATTCGGGATTCAAAGGTACCAGTAGGTTCGTATAATGATTTCGGACTTGGGCATATGTCCGAATTGGGTTTTAGAAGATCCGAGAGCGTTTCGGCACCTATTATGGAAGTTGGCATTTTTGGAAAAATTTCTTAAGTTTGGGTTGAAG
The DNA here is from genome assembly GCF_000715075.1 of Nicotiana tabacum. NCBI lineage: Eukaryota > Viridiplantae > Streptophyta > Magnoliopsida > Solanales > Solanaceae > Nicotiana > Nicotiana tabacum. Next base: position 32,936,253 of record NC_134090.1, on the reverse strand, counting down.
TGCGTTTCAGTGTTATCAATGTCTGTTTGGGATCCCGAGTCTGGGAACAACTCCGTATGGTGATTATGGTTTAGGAAGCGCGATCAGAAGTGAATTCGGAGGTTCGTAGGTCATTTTGGAGTCATTTGGCTAAAAATAGAAATTTGAAGGTTTTTGAGAAGTTTGACCGGAAGTGAACTTTTTGATATCGGGGTCAGAATTCAATTTCGGAAGTTGGAGCAGGTCCGTAATGTCGAATATGACTTGTGTGCAAAATTTGAGGTCAATCGGATGTGATTTGATAGGATTCGGCATCAAATGTAGAAGTTTGAAGTTCTAAAGTTCATTAAGCTTGGATTGGAATTTGATTCATGATTTTAGCGATGTTTGATGTGATTTGAGACCTCGAGCAAGTCCGTAATGTGTTATGGAACTGGTTGGTATGATTAGACGGGGTCCCGGGGGCCTCGAGTGGATTCCGGATTGTTAACGGATCGAATTAGAATTTGGAAGAATAGCTGAAACAGCTGATATCTGGTATAACCGCACCTGCGAAGGTTTGGACGCAAGTTCGGAGCCGTAGAAGCGGCCAAAGGTGTGCAGATGCGGTGGAGAAGGGGGAAGGCTGGGACCGCAGATGCGGTCAAGTCACCGCAGAAGTGGGACCGCACCTGCGAAAGGAGCGCAGAAGCGGAAATAGGGGGTCTGGGAAGGACCGCAGATGCAGTAGTGGGGCCGCACCTGCGGAACCGCAGAAGCGGTCAAGAGACCGCATGTGCGAAAGGACTGGAGGCAGTGAATTCTCTTTAAAAATCGCTTTTGGTTCATTTCCACCCATTTTCACTTCGGGTTGGATGATTTTGGAGCTTTCAGAAGAGATACTTTCTTCATCTATGTCAAGGTAAGTTGTTCCTACTTATTAGACGTTAAATACATGATTTTGTTACGGATTTGAGCATGCAAATTTGTAGAAACTTGGGGTTTGAGGGAAAACCTAGAAAATTGATATTCTTGGATTTTGACCATGATTTAGGATATGAAAATAAGATAAAATCATATAGTTGAGTTTGTGAGTTCATGGGTATCTTTATCTTCGAAAAATTTAGGAATCCGGACACGTGGACCTGAGGGCAATTTTGTCAACTTTTCGATCGGGGTTAGGAATTGTTATAAATCGGATTGTAATGAGTAATTGAACGCATATTAATGGATTTGCATAATTATTGGCTAGTTTTGGAGCATTGTGCATCGATTCGAGTCTTCGGAAGAGCGTGGAATGCCGGTTATGGATCTTTGGAGCGAGGTGAGTCTCCTTTCTAACCTTGTAAGAGGGAATTATCCCCATAGGTGCATTAATTGGTTATGTGCTCCTATTTGTGGGGGCTACGTACGCACGAGGTGATGAGAGTCCGTGCGTAGCTACTATTATGTGTAAGTCCGGGTAGTCTAGGACCCAAAAGCATGCTATACTTGGAATACCTGTAACCTTGATGACCGTTTGAATTGATTAAATCATATTGGATTAGTAAATGAATTTCTAAAAAGATTTAAACTTCATTTTCAAAAATCTTTAAAAAAGAATTGGCGTTTCTTTGGATAATTGTTCCCTGTTGACTTCTTGATTGACTGTCTGTGTGTGTTTAATTTCGAAGTGGGTCGAACGCCTCGGTAAATTAAATAGATGCATCCATGGTTCGCGCCATTCGACCCTCTGGCAGTGCACAATTTAAGTATTGTTGGATCGGGCCGTACGTCCTCGGCATGATTTGTGCATGCTTGTATTGTTTGCCTTGGGATTTATAGATGTTGATATTTGCTCTCCCTGACTTGAGAATAAATGTATAAATGATGAAAAGGAATTTAGGAATTTCCTATAAAAGAAAGAATTGTTTACTTGCTTCATTCTATTGAATCACAATCCTGTTATGAAAATCCTCGATTTATTATATTATGGATGTATCATTATTGGACCATTAGTAAGTGTCGAAGTCGACCTCTTGTCTTTACTTCTTCGAGATTAGACGAGATACTCATTGGGTACACATTGTTTTCGTACTCATACTACACTTGCTGTGCATTTTTGTTGCATAGGTTCGAGTGTGGCTAGTGGCTTAGTGGCATAACATCATGGTTGATATGGAGACTTGGGTGAGCTGTATTTATCGAGACGACCTGCAGCCAATAGAATTCCCTTCAGAGTATTTTACTGTATTGTTCATTTTTGTCCACTTGTATTTCGGACAGTTACTGTATTTTATTGCATTCTCTAGTAAACGCTCATGCACTTGTTACACTGGGTTCTGGGATAATTATGGGGTATCTTGTATTAACTTCTTAACATTCATATTTGATTTGAAACAATTATCTTTTACTAGTAAAATTGAAGGAAAAATCATAATTTTCAAAATTTTTAAACGAGAATTTAATTAAGTATTTTGGTTGGCTTGCCTGATAGCGGTGTCCGGCGCCATCATGACCCTTGGTGGAATTTGGGTCGTGACAACATGGTATCAGAGCACTAGGTTGCCTTAGGTCTCACGAGTCATGATCAAGTCTAGTAGAGTCTCGAGGATCGGTACGGAGACGTCTGTACTTATCTTCGGAAGGCTACAAGGCTGTTAGGAGTACTTCCCTTCTTGATTCCTCGTCGTGCGATTTGAATCCTTGAGGCTTATGCCCTTGTTTCCTTCCTACTCAATCTTACGTGACGTGAACAACTGGTTATAAATCGAGAATTGAAGGATTGTAATGGCACTACAGATGTGGTGCGGGATGTTTCTCCCGGTATTGTTGATTGGGCTATTGTCGTTGCATTGCGGGAGGATATCTTGTCATTTCAGCTCAGTAACAGTATTCCTGAGAGCTTTGAGACTATGCATAGATCGCTATGATTGCTCATGATTGGTTATCGCACAGTATTGACTTGATGGTGGGATACTTGCCTATATGTTGGGGCGGTGAATAATTTGAAAGGAAGTCTACTCAGTGCACGATTCAGAGATCTGATATTTCATTTCCGGCGAAGAAAAAGCAATTGGCCTATGAATGTCCAGATTTGTGGTGATGGAGAAACGAGACTTGGTATTTTCGAGCGTGGTGGAATTTTCATCTGCGATGTAGTGTCGTCGTCCTCACTTGTATGTGTTAAGTTCGCCGGTATTATGGTCTTCTGCAATTCGCCTTTGGGGTAAGATATTATGAAATAATATGGGAGACATGACTGTCAGAGATCGCGGGGTACTGTGGTTCAGGATTGAATCAGTGTTTTTAATGTTGACGGCTCGAGAAACATTTTCTTCGGAAAAGTTTAAGGTTGGTAGCAATTTGAGGGTTCAAGTGCTGCGAAGATAGATTTTATTTAAGGCAACAACTGAGCAACGGAGGATGAGAAAAGGACATGTGGAGAGTGTCAGGTGGTGGTTAAAATTTCTAGAAGGCCAGTTATAAAAAGCAAAGGTCGAGTAGTCGATTAAAGGGGTGAGTTTCGCCAAAGTGGGAGAGTGGTGGAGTTGCGTGTGGGCTTTGTGGTAGGATGACTACGCACCTTAAGGAGAGTTTGGAATGATTTGGGAATTTTAGTGATTAGTGATTGGGGTCTACAGATTTAAATTGAAGTATGGGCTATTATGTGGCAGGAGATTTGATATAACGGGAAGGAGCTGCTAGAAGTGAAGAAGGATACAACATAACTTTGAATTGGAAGGATGTTGCCACACATTTAATTGATATCCGCGAGGGGTGAATGGACTTGTGCAGCTAGAGAGTGAGCCTGGACTCAGGATGGGTTATTGATGTCATAGTGATTGTACCCCGTGCAGCAGCGTTGAAAGATGTCGGGAAGTGATTTCCACAGGTGGGTTATTCCCTGTGAGCAGGTTAGTGGTCACGTAGTTGGCGAGGCTTCCGCGAAGGATTTTGCTGGCTATCCAATAAGAGGTCGAATATGTGAATATTGCTAGAGATTTAGAGTGTTCATGAAATATTAATGGAAAGATTTCAAGGAATCTGGCGGTTTGATTGCGCAAAGTCATGTCAATAAGAGAGAAAGAACCTTGGTGGGTTCCAGAGTTGTGTAATAGTGGCTTCAAGCTAAGTGGGAGAGTCCCACCGCCTACGGTTGGATTGCATGGTCGTCTATTACGAGATTTCTGGTTATTAGCATATTGATGGGTTATTTCAGCTAGGGCAGAGTAACATAATAGGTGATTTGAGCAAAGGAATTGTTAAATGTGTGCTATGGTTGGCCTTATTGGCTCATGTTCAAACATGAGGAAGGATTCAGGATTTATGCCTTGTATAGATGCGAGTTTCAAGGAAAGTGATTCTGCCGGGTGCTTCGTCGAGAGGGTATTCATGTGCTAGAAGATTCATGGAGTAGATTATATTCGGGGCCAAGTCAGAGTGGGTGGCTCTCAACAACGATCCTGGTGGATTCAAAGGGGTAAAGTGTGGTACCTAATGATTTCGAGCCTATAGGTATGGTTAAGGATCAAGCTTTTGTAGCAGCTTATGAGAAGAGGCCAGAATGTTCCACGATGTTTTGACTTGCAGTGTAGCATTTGGGAGGAAAATGAGAAAAGACTTTGGATTCTTAGAGGGATTATCAGAATTGGCATACCAACTAAGGATGCGAAGGTGCGCACAAGGGAGGTATGAAATGGTTCGTGGGATTTGAGACAGCATGGTCTCGTGATTCAAGGTCACTCGGGATGAGTGCGAATGGAGTATGTTATGTGTTGAATGGAGCTACTATTATTTCTAAGGCAATCAAGGATGAATTCGAAGAAGTTAGATTGGTTAGCCATGGTTGAATTAGCATACTGGTGGCAAAGATCAGTTCCTTTAGCGTGATCAAGTTATGCAAGTGATTTGTGATGGTACGTGTGAGGCTTGTCGGCCGCCGTAATTGATATTATTCAGAAGTATTCTACTGTTATGGCTTGCTATGTAGAGGCGGATCCCGGAGGGGCTATGGTGGCTTAGATCACTACTTAGAGATTTGCATATTCTACGGTTATGAGAATTCACCTGTGGGTTACTATAGTTCTCCTGAAGTGAGTTAGGTGAAAAGTTTTTATATGATGAAGCATTAACCTATTAGTGGTTCCGGAGTTATGATGCAAATCGTGTTCTATCATATATTGGCATGATAAGTGCAGTGAGTGGTATGGAATTGGAAGTGAGGATCAAGGTTGCAGTTCGGTATTGACAAGGATGTCACGAGCTCGGATGAGCAGGAAAGGGGTTTCAATGTTTAAAGTAAGTGGGTATTTCCTTCAACGTCACCTGAGATCGGTGTTTTGTGAAAAAAGGCTTTGCATCCTGGTTAGGATTCTTGATCGCTTTTCAGCGTTAGTGCGGCCGGTGGTTTGGATGTACAGACCTGTTATCTGTTGCGGAAGGTGGTGGGAGCGTGCCCCACGGGAAGGTTGTATAAGTGTGGCATGTAATCACTTGATTGATTGAAGAAATTAAACCAAGTATGAAGATTGAGGTGATGTCGTTAAATTGAGAATTGATGCTTGGAGGGCACTCGGTTTATTGGGTTGTGGACTGTGGAGGATTACTCCGGTTATGATGTTTGTTCTTATGTGTTATGAGAAAAGGGGAGTTATTATGGACCTTTGAAAGATTATTAGCCTAGTTCAGTATGATCAGAATCAGCTTGAGGTCTGTGGATGGATTTAAATGTGAATATGGGCCTTACATCAGACCGAATGTGTTCATTTCAACATAGCGCTCCTTATGGAGGAGTATTCAGACATGGGGAGTTATTTCGTCGTCGGCTATTTCATGTAATGCTATATTGTGTCGTGTGAGTTGTGAAAGGCTCGATAATTTTCTTATGTATTGAGGTTCCGCGTAGCGATGGTGATATGTGAGCACGATGGCTCTTTAGCTTCAGAACATATATCGCACCTCAGTTGTGCTTGGGTTTTGTAGCCTATGGCACTATATGTCTTCCTAGGGATGGTATTATACACTTAGCGTGCTTGTGACCGATATTCGGAATTTTGTTGTAATGAGCAATTTAGCTCGATGTATATCTCCTTCTGTGAATTCTATGTGTGGATCGGGTGGCGCACCGCCATGGGTATGTTATTTGGATCGGGTTGCACGCCGCAACAGTGTGATGTTGAGTACAGTTTTCTATCTGCTATTTTTGTATGCCTTGTTTCCTATCTTCTAAGGAAAGTCCATATTAGTGCATGAGTTGAGTAGTTCCTTCTAAGGAAACAAGATTTGGGTTTCGAGCTTTCCGGCGTCGATTCGAGGTTCCGGTTTGTAATCTCGATGTTTCGGTCCAAGGATTGTTGCTTTGTTTAGCCCGATTGATTTGCAATTTTCAATGTTGTTCATCAATAAAAGGTTCATTTCTCAATTTTCATTCTCATTTCATTGTGTTATGATAACTTGGTGCGTGTGTTAGTTGATTTGTGATTCTACATTGTTTGAGTAGCATGCCTTAGTTTTCATTTAAATTGTTTTAGTTAGTTTTTATTTCGATTGTGATGTATGTAGTCTTGGTTCTTGAATAATTGCATTTAATTGGGTAGATGAAATAATTGGAGTTGTTTCTTTCTTGGCAAGGAATAAGAATGTGCCATAAGGTGGGTCTTGGACTATAAGGAATCTGGCCGAATAATAGATAATGTTAGCTAGCCTATTGGCCCCAATAATATCTTGTTCATAAATTTGGCCTCACAATAATCTTAAACTAGTTTTTAGAATAAATAATCCATGAATATTCGTGGCTTGCTTTAGGCGCGATTTGATATAAATTGTGATTGTGTACACGTTCGCCTGACACAATTACAATCATTAAAAATAAAATCGGGTATGCGTTTGCGCAACTTCAACCAAACTTTCTTAATATTAATAAAGCGTGATTAATTGTGGAGATGTACGCGTGACATGATTCTTGACGCGCCAAATAAAATGAGTATACGTACGCGTAACTCATCTTAAGTTAATTCTTTAAATACGGATTATCAAGTGATTATTAGCGGTAAAAGGTAAGTGTACATAGGTCCTAAAAATGAGTAGTTAAACAATTTAAGCCAAGTAACAATCACTAAGCGACCGTGCTAGGACCACGGAACCCGAGAATGTCTAACACCTTCTCCCAGGTTAACAAAATTCCTTATCTAGAATTTCTAGTTCACAGACTTTAAAAAATAAAATTTTCCTCGATTTGGAATTTTAAAATAAACCGGTGACTTGGGACACCAAATAAACTATTCCAAGAGGCGACTTTGAAAAATTAAATAGATTAATCTCATTTCGAATAATGTCACTTTAATTGAAAAAACTACCATATACCCCCTCGGGTGGTAAAAAAGGAGGTGTGATAGCTGCTTTTTTATGCTTGCTTCTTGTTGTATTTGACGGCCGTACTAGTTCCTCATTCCATGATCGCACTTGTTTGTACATTCCTGTCCAATGAAGTAGTTTCTGTCATATAGTCTTGGAGCAGACAGGGGCGGCTCAAGTATATGCGAGGCCTAAGCCAAAGTTTAATATGAGACCTAAATATTTAAAAGAATGTTATAAGATATGATTTTATTTGAGGTTTATTCTTCTAGCTTTTTAAGATACAAAGTTGTTAATTATTTTTATAATCAATTTTCTCTAATAATTCCTTTCAATTGATAATATAACCAACTCATTTAGTAGGCGTTTGGACATAACAATTGTAAAATCCCAAAAAATGGTGAAAAGTTTTTTCAAGTAAAAATGGTATTTGAAATTTAGAGTTGTGTTTGGACATAAATTTTAGTTTGGGCTATTTTTGAAGTTTTGTGAGATATTTGAGTGAAAATTTTGAAAAACAGCTTTTTGGAGTTTTCAAATTTTCGAAAATTTCCAAAATGCATCTTCAAGTTAAATTTAAAAATTTATGAACAAATGCTGATTTCGAAAAAAGTAAATTTTTTTTGGAATAAAGGAAAATAAATTGTATGTCCGAACGGGCTCTTCATCTTTTTTGAGATATTATTGATCTTAGATAAAATTTTATAGAGCAATAGAAATATAGAATTATTAGAAGCTTAAAAGTATTGTTGAACACAAAGAGAAAGACAGAAAATACGTAGGAGTTTCTGAAATATGAAGAAACGGGAAAAAGAAAGATTGACTTGGACAAATTAAGAAAGGAAGAGTAAAAATTTTACACGTTATGAAATGAAACATTGGGAAAACTATTTATTTACCCATTTTTAAGTAAGCCAAATTGTCACACCTCCTTTTTCCGCCCCCGCGAGGGTGCAAGGGAGTTTTTTCCAATTAAAGGACAGTCGAAACGGGATTTATTTCTTTATTTCAGAGTCGCCACTTGGGAGATTTAGGGTGTCCCAAGTCACCTATTTTAATCCCGAATCGAGGAAAAGAATATGACTCTGTCTATTTAACAGTCTGTGTACCAGAAATCCGGATAAGGAATTCTGTTAACCCGGGAGAGAATCACTATTTGAGATGCCTCTAAATTCCTTGAAAAGAATTCACAATTCATTAAGTGTTGACCGCAAATTATATTTTTTACGTGTGAATTATATTCCTCAAAAACCATGAGTTTAAAGAGTAAAATAAAAATAAAATAAAAATAAACAACGTGTGATTAATAATACCATTTTTATGGTAAATACAATATTTATCTACCCAAAAAGCGAATTGCGTATAAAACTTAGGAAAACAATTGATTTAATAAATGAAGTAATATTTTTTGAAGAATTTTCATTGTTATATTTGGAGCAAACGCTATTTACACATTTTTTGACTTAAAAAGTTACAATCTATAAATCTCATCCTTCTTTTACACCACTTGTTTTTAGTCCGAGGTTATAATTGTTTGGTTAATTTTGCTTACGAAGATTGGGTTTGAGATAAATAAACCAATTCTTATATTCTGCCTATGCGAATATTTGCAAACACTAACTCTATATTTTGTAAAAAAATCATTGACATTATTCACATCCGGTGAGAATCAAACCCGCGTAGTTCGGGCATCGTGAATAAGTAAATGAACTAATATTTTTTTTATTGGAACTGTGAAAGAACTGCTCAAAGGAAGTATATATATTTTTTTTGATTGATTTCATTTTGAAAGAAAAACTCGTAAAAATTCCTTTTCTTTTGATTTGAACTTTGAGAATTTCAAAAGTAAAAGGAAGTTTTTTATTTCGAATTTCCATTTGTCTTTTTTTTTATTCTAAAGAAAAAAAAATATTTTTGGAATTTTACTTTTGATAAAAGAAATGCTTCTAAAAAATATTTTTTGAATTTTGAATTTTCCTTTCAATTTTGAAAGAGGAATCAAAATATTTTCGGATTTTTTTTTCTTAAAAGAAAACATTTTTATTATTTTTGTTTTATCAACAATGGAAAATAAAGATATTTATATTATTTTTTGCAAGACATATTTTTTGGAATTTTATTTTAAATTTTCTTGGCAAGAAAAATACTCTTTGCAACAAATAAAGATATATATATTTTTTGGAAATAAAAAAAACTTTTCGGATTTATATATATTTGCGACAAATAATGAAAGACCCTTTTTTTTTTGCATTTTCATAAACAAATAAAATAAAAAAAACCATTTTAAAAATAAGACTCTTTTTTTTTATTTTCATTTTCTATTTTCCCTTTGCTTTTAATAAAACAAACTAATAAAACATTTTTTTTTCATTTTCTCAAAATTTCGGCAGAGTTTTGACAGTTATTTGGGCATTGGTTTTTTTTCAAAAATAAACAGTCAATTCCCTAACCGCTATTTTTTTTTCAATTTTAAAATATTATTCATGATATTCAAAAGTCAGTCAACACACAAATCCGGATCAAATAAATGCGCAAGTAGCAGCAAGTAAGATGCATCAGGATGGTCATTTTTTTTGGTACACCTGTCCTAGACAGACCCAACCCCTGTGTTGAGTCTCCAAAGTCAAATGCACGTGATGCAAACAATCGCTCCTACTAGGGATCCGGCATGAAGCTGAGTTATTCTAAGTGAAAAAACCTGAGGCATATTGATCTAGCCCTGGCTTACCCAAACGGACAGTTTGAGCCGAAGCGGGGCAACGTACCGGGAGCACGAAAGTCTACCCAGCCTAGTTACTTGTCCCAACTTCGTCTTATTTGGTATGACTTTAACAGAAAGGTGGGCCACGCGCACGTGTGCACCATAAATTTAGAAGACTCAGAAAGAAGGGGGTTTCGTAGCAGTTGTATATATTCATAATTCAAATAATATTAAAGCGGTAAAAGTATCATTTAGCACATTGGGCATATATATCATGTAAAAAAAATCAGATAATAAATAAAGCCAACTATAACAATTATTTTAAGCTCGAATTCTTGAACCCTGAACTAGTGGTTCTGGGTTTTGTCCCCAGCAGAGTCGCTAGAGCTGTCACACCTCCTTTTTCCGCCCCCGCGAGGGTGCAAGAGAGTTTTTTTCAATTAAAGGACAGTCGAAACGGGATTTATTTCTTTATTTCAGAGTCGCCACTTGGGAGATTTAGGGTGTCCCAAGTCACCTATTTTAATCCCGAATCGAGGAAAAGAATATGACTCTGTCTATTTAACAGTCTGTGCACCAGAAATCCGGATAAGGAATTCTGTTAACCCGGGAAAAGGTGTTAGGCATTCCCGAGTTCCGTGGTTCTAGCACGGTCGCTCAACTGTTATATTCGGCTTGATTATTTTGATTTGTTAAATACATTTTTATTGCATGATTTTATTGTTACCGCTTCTATTTAGATTTAAAGACCCTTCTTTGAATCGAATCACGCGTACGTATATTCGTGTTATAAATTATATTTTTTTAAAACATGCGGAGTTGTGTCACGCGCACGTGTACACAATGATATTGATAATATAATTATTATTATTTTCGATTTTTTTTTATTATTATAAAAATAGACTTAAGTTCGAAATTGTGCTTAAATAAAATTAAGAACGTCTGTCGCTCTTGTATGATTAAATAGTGAACTGCACATCTCGGGTTATATGAAATTAATATTGATGATCTCCGAAGAACCCCTTTTTATTAAAAATTTGCTCGAAGTTGCGCGAACGCATAATCCGAATCGCCTTTAGAAGTATAATCAAGTCACGCGAACGCATCCTTAATTATGCAAATATTCTTGACAGTAATATAAATTCTCTACAAATGTTTATTGCATCCATCTATTTTAAATGTAAGAGTCATGAGAAATCACTATTTGAGATGCCTCTAAATTCCTTGAAAAGAATTCACAATTCATTAAGTGTTGACCGCAAATTATATTTTTTACGTGTGAATTATATTCCTCAAAAACCATGAGTTTAAAGAGTAAAATAAAAATAAAATAAAAATAAACAACGTGTGATTAATAATACCATTTTTATGGTAAATATAATATTTATCTACCCAAAAAGCGAATTGCGTATAAAACTTAGGAAAATAATTGATTTAATAAATGAAGTAATATTTTTTGAAGAATTTTCATTGTTATATTTGGAGCAAACGCTATTTACACATTTTTTGACTTAAAAAGTTACAATCTATAAATCTCATCCTTCTTTTACACCACTTGTTTTTAGTCCGAGGTTATAATTGTTTGGTTAATTTTGCTTACGAAGATTGGGTTTGAGATAAATAAACCAATTCTTATATTCTGCCTATGCGAATATTTGCAAACACTAACTCTATATTTTGTAAAAAAATCATTGACATTATTTCATATATTAAAAGAAATGAGTTGATCGCGTTCCTAAAATAACTAAGCCATTTGTTATTAAGAAAGAGAACTAATCTACCAATTGATTTAATACTATATTAACCAACTAAAACAAAACTGAAACTTAAACTAATAAAATTTAAATGAGTAGAAAACATCCTTGTAATCAAACTTCATTTACTTGCCATGTTGAAGCTTTTCATGACATGAATTTTCAGATATGTACCTGATATTGGAAGCAAAAGAAAATGATGATGAGAATCAGTAGCAATAATAACAGTACAATAGCAACAACTGCCCAGCAATAGTAACAACCCAGTAACAGACCGGTGGAGTAGTAATCCCAAAAACAAAAGCTTTAAGCTTTAAATGAAACAACAAACATTAATACTAATTTCAAACAAAGAAAGAAAGCAGTAGATTTTTTTAGTTTTATTTTTATTTTGAAAGCTTAAATATTTTTCGGAATTTTTCTCTCTATCTGTGTGTGTATTTTTTTTCGTATCTCTCTCCCTATTTCTCTCTCTGTATTTCTTGTTATGTCTTGTGTTCAAGACTTCACATATATATAATCCCATCCCATAAATCTTTTAATCAATTAAATCAATACTTTTCTCTACCCAACCCATTATCTTTCCACTCATCCCCATTACATTAAATAAACATATCACACCACCCCATTATATTTTGTCCCCCATGCTTTATTTAAAATAATGCAAGATTCCCCTTTAATTTAAATCTTGTCCCCCCTTTATATTAAATAATCATATCACAACCCACCCCATTTCATTTTGTCCCCCATGCTTCAAATAAACAATTTCAAAATGTACAATTCCTAAACTACCCCTTCCGACCTTACTGAAATTACCAAACTACCCCTGAACGTATTACAAATTTACCAAACTACCCATCAGCTATAACACATCAATTAATCAAACTTAACCAAAATATAGACAATATGATCAATTTCTAACAATGTTCAAACAACAATATGAACATGGATGAACATCATAACAACAATATCACATGAACACGATTTTAACAACATTTCAACAACAAATCACATGAACACGAATTGAACAACAAAGAACAACTAAAATTTGATTGAACAATATTTTAGCAACAAACAATCCTATTTTCGGATTCAACAACAACAACAAACAAAGTATGAAGATTTCTAAATTCAATCATATTGAACTTAAAATCAACTCTAACAACATTACAACAAACAATTCTTATATTAAACTTTAAACAAGATTATGAGAACAATTCAAGCACTAATCATAAATGGTAAACAAGAAATCAAACTATACAAAATTCGGATTCAAGATCATCCAAACAAAGTATGAACATGAATGAATCTATTTTAAGACAACAAACATGACGGATTAAACGATTAAAACAATATATTCCTTTAATACAACTAAATTCTTTAAACAAATAACAAGATCGACGAAGAAACAATTATGAACTTAAACTTGAACTTAGCAATATTAACAATTTCTAACAATACATAAACACATGAAACAAATTGAAGAAATAGTTGATTAAATTTCAATTTGAATCTAACAAACATCAAACTAACAAATACTTATTTAAACAATAATACGAACATGAAATAAACATGAAAACAACTAATTAAACTTCTATTTTGAAATCTGAAAATTAATTTAACGAAACATATGAACAAACTAAAAATTATTTCAACGACGAACAACGAACAAAACAAGGATTAAATCATTTAACGATTTGAATCCGGAAAATATCAAACAAAATATGGACAAAAATAAAACTCAAAAACAACTAACCGGAGATGAATCAACGACGCACTTTTATTGTAAGCAAATCTGTCCGAGCCTCGACCAAAGCTCGAACGAAGGACGACGAAGACGAAGAAGAAGTAGAAGAAGCCGCAGCTACTGCCGTGACGAGCAGCAGCACGACGTCGAGAAGCAGAAGCAGCGGCGGAGGAAGGAGTAGTAGCGATAGTGTCACTGTTGCGACGAGGCAGCAGCGGCAACGACCCAGCAGTGGCAGAAACGGGCGGCATCAACTCGACGGAGGAAGCAAAAGCAGTAGCACGGCACAGTAGTAGCGGGCATGACAACGATGGTCGTTTGGTGGTGGTTCGGGTGCTCGAGGAATGCAGCCATGGCTGCTAGAGAAGCAGTGGTCGTCCATGGATGTCGAGCTCAAGCTTGAGCTCGACGAAGAAGATGAAAGCAAACGCGGGCAGCTATGGCGCAAAAAACAAAAACGACAATGGTGAAGCTTGAGGGCAGCCATGGTTATGTGGTGAAGGGGTGGTTGTGGTGGAGATGGTGAAGTAGCCATTGATGGAGCTTGTCTTTCTTGAGGAAGAAGAAGAAGAAAGATAGAAAGGGGGGCGGGTGAGTTTTGCAATTTTTAGGGTTTTCTTCATTTTGTTTTTGTTTTGTTTTTGTAAAATGTAAGACAAAAAGGGTTTGGGTCTTTTGGGTTATGGACTGGGTCGACCCAGTTCGAAATGGACTGGGTCGTAGGGAAGATTGGGCCATTTTTTGGGCCTATGGCTTGAAATCGAAGAAGAGGCCCAATTCCGACTTTCTTTATATTTTCGTTCTTTTTTCTTCTTTTATTTCTCTAAAACTAAATTATAAAAATACTTAAACTATTATTAAGAATTAAATTAAGTTATAAAAGCGCAAATTAACTCTCAATAACAATTAACGCACAATTAAGTAATAATTAAGCATAAAATTGTATATTTGGACATTAAATGCTAAAAATGCAAACGATGCCTACTTTTGTAATTTTTAATTTTTGTAAAACAAATTTAATTACTAACAACTATAGAATTAAATCCTACATGCAAAATGCGACATATTTTTGTATTTTTTATTAATTTATCAAATAAACACGCACAGACAAATACAAATAATTATTCAAAATATCACAAAATATCACAAAATTGCACACCAAAGAAAAATCATTTTATTTTTGGATTTTTTGGGAGTAATTCTCATATTGGGCAAAAATCACGTGCTTACAGCTGCCCCTCTTTGCCCGAAGACACGAAGGGTTTTCGTGCAAAGATAAAGCGAGCGATTTTTGCCCATCCGAGTACTCCGTGTGAAGCATTTTTTTTTTGAAAAAGATTTGACCGAACCTTTGCTTCAAAGGTTTCCTACATATCCTGGGCTAAACAGGAATCAGGTCAATGTAGTTCGGGAAATTTTGGTAGCTGGGACTACCGTTGGACTGCAATGTTACTGTTGTTGCATGCTATTACTACTGCTTACTGATCTCCTTGTTACACCGTGCTTAAAAGAAAACAAGAAGCTAAGCTATACTGCAATTTTTCTTGTTGCCTTGCTTTCTTGTCTGCTTGCATTTTTTCCGGTGCTTTTCTTCTTTTGACACATGCACTTGAGTTTGTGCTGTGACCTCTTGTTGCAACCTTCTGCTTCCCGGTGCCAGGGAATTTTATTGTTTCCTGCTGGGGATTCCTATTGTAACCCTCTGTTTTATTGTTCTCTGACTTGATCTTGAAATGTATGCCTCTGTTATCTGGGCGGGCTCCCAACTTCAATACTTGAAAATTAAAGACTTGAAATGTATGCCTCTGTTATCTGGGCGGGCTCCCAAGTTCAATGCTTGAAAATTAAAGACTGAAATGTATGCCTCTGTTCTATGGGCGGGCTCCCAACTTTAACAACAAAAATGAATGCCATTCCTCTCTTCAGGCGGGCTCCTGACTTCAACAACAACTTTGAAAATAATTCGCCATTCCTCTCTTCAGGTGGGCTCCTGACTTCCACCAATACATCGCCATTCCTTTCTTTAGGTTGGCAAGATTTCAACAACTTTTTTTAAAATGCCTTTCCTCTCTTCAGGCGGGCTCCTGACAACAACTTTGAAAATAATCGTCATTCCTCTCTTCAGGCGGGCTCCTGACTTCAAACCATACATCGCCATTCCTTTCTTTAGGTTGGCAAGATTTCAACAACTTTTTTAAAAATGCCTTTCCTCTCTTCAGGCGGGCTCCTGACAACAACTTTGAAAATAATCGCCATTCCTCTCTTCAGGCGGGCTCCTGACTTCAAACCATACATCGCCATTCCTTTCTTTAGGTTGGCAAGATTTCAACAACTTTTAAAAACGCCTTTCCTCTCTTCAGGCGGGCTCCTGACAACAACTTTGAAAATAATCGCCATTCCTCTCTTCAGGCGGGCTCCTGACTTCAAATCATACATCGCCATTCCTTTCTTTAGGTTGGCAAGATTTCAACAACTTTTGACAACGCCTTTCCTCTCTTCAGGCGGGCTCCTGACAACAACTTTGAAAGTAATCGCCATTCCTCTCTTCAGGCGGGCTCCTGACTTCAAACAATACATCGCCATTCCTTTCTTTAGGCTGGCAAGATTTCAACAACTTTTTTTAAAAATGCCTTTCCTCTCTTCAGGCGGGCTCCTGACAACAACTTTGAAAATAATCGCCATTCCTCTCTTCAGGCGGGCTCCTGACTTCAAACAATACATCGCCATTCCTTTCTTTAGGTTGGCAAGATTTCAACAACTTTTAAAAATGCCTTTCCTCTTTTCAGGCGGGCTCCTGACAACAACTTTGAAAATAATCGCCATTCCTCTCTTCAGGCGGGCTCCTGACTTCAACCAATATATCGTCATTCTGTTCTTCAATTTTTTTTTATCCTCATTCTCCAGGTGGACGCCTGACTTCTTCTTCAATTTTTTCATCCTCATTCTCCAGGTGGACGCCTGACTTCTTCTTAAATTCTTCATCCTCATTCTTCAGGTGGACGCCTGACTTCTTCTTTAATTCTTCATCCTCATTCTCCAGGTGGACGCCTGACTTCTTCTTCAATTTTTCCTTCGCTCTGCTTTGTTCTTGCTTGTTGGGGATAATACCACTGTGGGAGTCTCCTTTCTTCCCCTCCTTCAAATTCAATTTTTTTTTCAGAATTTATTTTTGCTCAACACTGCTAGGGATAAAAGTGTTATCTTCTTGGGATAACGTTGTTGAGGATAATGCTGCTGGGGAATTTTATCCCTTCAAATCGATGCTTCATTCTTCTGGAAGCTGCTGAGGATGATAATGGTTTTTGCTTTTCTGAGCACAAATGTCATCCCTTTGTTCTGTCTGCTGGGGAACAACTTCTTTTATTAAAACTTGTTATGCTGGGGGTAAAACTGGTTCAAAGACCACTTCCCTTGAGACTGGTGCTATATTCATTTTACCCTGAATGGGTATCTGACTTCCAGAAAATTTTCCAAATGAAAGGAAAATTTTCTGCCCCAGTTTGACAGTCTCCCTTATGGCCTGCATTTCTGTCATCAATGCCACTTCCTTTACCTGTTTCAATTTAAACAAAATTTGTTAGTTTAAAACGCGGTGGTTGGTTGTGATACTCCCACTGGGATGGTTTTCCCTTTTCCCTTCCTTGCTCTGCGTTCCACAACTTGTTGGGGATGATATTCTTTGCTGGGGATAATCCTTTTCTGCTGGGGATATCCCTCTTCTTTCGTGGCATGGCTCGGAAACTTGCATTTTCCCGACCTTTTAGTCTCGCATGAATTTCCCAAATCATGCTTATTGTTTTTCTTGTTTTGTCCACGGGCTCTGGTCTTGAGGTTTAGTAACCTTTGATTTCGGCAAGGATATCCCTCTTGACACTCGTCAATCCTTTTGCTGGGGATATCTTTCTTGACACTGGCCTCGCGCTTGTTCCTTCCTGACTATATCACTTGGATGTACTAGTCAGATCTTATCTTGGAAAGCTGATGGTCTACTTTGAAGTCATTTCCCACTGGTCTTGACCAAACAGACTCTACTGGGGAAATTTCTATGAAAGGAAAAGATAAAAGGGAACAGAATAAAAGACAAAGGAAAAAATGACTCTTTAACAAAAGAAACTATAAATAAAAACCTATCAAATGAAAACACTGACTCTAATGGTCATGACATGCATATGTGGCCTATCCTTCGTCATCAATCGTCTTTCAAGGTCTTCCCTTGACTATTCCCTATCTGATTCCCAATCTTATTCGACTTGTAGTGCCCGAAGGATTTTCACTATCAAGCCTCTCTCATTTTGGGTTTTTCTCTCAGCTTTCATCGCCTTATGGTGTCCGTGAAGATTTTCACCGATAAGACTCTCTCATTTATATCACTTTCTAGCTGGGGATTTGGAGTGTTGCCGGTATGACTCTCTCTGCTGGAGATTAGAGTCCTTTCTGCTGTGGAACAGAATGTTATGTTCGCTGGTAAGATTCTCATTTGTCTGACTTGGCATCTTTTGCAGACTGATCAGAAGGTCTTTCTTTGGACCGTAATGTGGGTTTTTTGGATAGGCTTAGAAATAAAGGGTATTAAAGGCTCAAAAACAAATCAATTTGGGGTTCAAAATTACAACCTTCGGAACCAATTTTGCTTACAACGAGCACAACTCTTGCCCCAGTTTCTTGCTTGGGGATTATTTATTTATAATTAATTTTTTTTCTCTTTTTATTACACCATGCACACCATGCACACTATGCACACTGTGCTCCCTATGACCGAGCCGTGAGGCGCCTACGTATCCTCTTTGAGGAATCAGGTCAAACGTAGTTCCCAGTTCCTCTGTTTTCTTCTGACTTTCTTTTATCATTTTTCTCTTATTTTTCGTTTTTTTTTGTTGATTTTTTCTTTACCTTCCAGGCTCGTATTTCCTAGTCGTTGCTATTGATTCCGAACGAGGGGTATGAAAGAAAATAAAATAAGGCTCAAAAGGGGTAACGAAGGATAAAGTGTTTAGGTAGCAGAACAAAATGCCTTCGTCATTCCAGTCTTCACAACATGCCAAGTGCAAACAACACAATTGAACATAGATTTATAGTCTCTTCCGACGGTGCTGGCCTTGACAATTATGTTAAACACTTACTTTTCATTTGTCCTTTCTAAAGCACTGCTGGGCGACACTCTCACTCTCATGCACGACCCTCATGTCAATTTGGCGAATCTTGCATTTAACGGTTTTCTTTATGTTTTACTTGTCCCAGTTCCACATGACTCGGGCTTCAAATAATCTCAAACCGTTCTTATTTCCTTTAAATGCTTTGATCACCTTCCCAGGGTTTTATGATTAACTTTATAGACTAGGCCCAAACTGTGTGCGCATGTCATGTCCCTAGAATCGGCATTGAACGAAAATGACAAAAGGACTAAATAAAAAGATGACTGGAAATAATAAAAGACCGGCTTTTGTATTAAACTTCCGGCGAAATGGTTAGAAAAATAAACAAAACAACCAGAATAAAATCTTAACACAACATCAACGAGACTTAAACAAACTGATACGACAAACATGGAAAGATAAGAAGGTTTGACACAAGACAATATTCGGATTACAACCCTAAGAATAATCCGGATAACAGAAATGACAACAAAATAACCACCAACAGCTTCTCTCTTGCTAACCAAGGAACGGAGCGTCCTCCCATTTTATCAAAATTGGCATCTTAGCCACTAAGCTTTGCATTAGTATTGCCAAGACCATTATCAGCTTCCATATCATCAACCTCCGTCAACAAGTTCTCGATAGGGTTCGAGTGCTCCATGTTACTGTTATCGATCACAATCCGCCCTTCTTGGATCATTTTCTCTACTTCCCTTTTCAAATTACGACAACTCTCAATGTTGTGCCCTATGACATTGGAGTGGTACGCGCATTGCGCTGCCGGATCAAAGTTTCTTGCATGTGGTTCTGGAGTATATGCGGGGAGCGGCTCAATCAAGCCAGCATGCTTTAGCCTTTCAAACAGACTTGCATAAGATACTCCGATAGGGGTGAGAGCCTTTCCTCGTTTCAGCAACCTTTCGTTCCTAAATGCTTGATTGGGCCGGAAACCTGATCCAGGGGGCTTCCGGTAGGCTTGTGAGGGTGGATAGGCCTTCTGTGGAGCTGGGTATTTGGAAAGTGAAGCCCATCTTTGGGAACCTCGTGGAGATAAGTAGCATTGGGGAGGGGAGTAGCGTGGACGAGTGATGGAGCTACTCGGGTAGCTAGGAAAGCTGTCATAAGTGGGTTGGGATGGAGAGTATGGGGGATGGGTAATGCTAGAGTTTGAAAAGCTTGGCGGTGGTGGGGGTGGTGCTTTCCGAGTTATCCATGCTTGATACATGTCTGCCACATGTTGTCTCAGCATTTTCACTTCTTCTACCAACCCGTTGTTCTGTTCGACCAATTGTTGTCGGTCATCAGTACCGACCCACCCTGTTCTGAGGTTCTGTGTCATTTGCTTTGCAGGGAGGAGTTACCACAACCAACCACTTTTCTATATATGAACACAGCAAAGGGAAGCCATCACGTTAGTGTCAGGGCATTTGACAGATAATCATATATTAGAGATGCAATGCACCTAAGCAGTTAAACCTTTCTTGAAAATTTTATTCACTTATATTTTATTTTATTTTATTTTATTATATATATTTTATTGTGGTGGTCGAATCTTATGGAGATTGCCTACGTATCATGACCCCGCATGAATCAGACCTTGCGTAGTTCGGACCAATAAAAGATAAGCAATACTAATCATTTTTTTTTCAATTTTCATATTGGGTTTCAAAGGTTTAAAAATGACCTACAAACTTGAAAATCAAACGACCCACATATTATAATCAAAAGTTTTACAAAAAACAAACGGCCAGCTTCCTTTCTCCGTTTGACAAATGCAACCAAACGGTTATTTTTGCAAATGCGGCCCCTTCCAAATTTTGAGGCCGGAGAGGATTATTATATGACACTTTACACACTTGTCCGTTATTTTACGAAAATAGCCTTTCGACAACTGAAAGATACTCTAAGGCTATTTTGGCAAGAACGGTTTAAGACGCGACCGAAGCTGGCTCGACTTATTTTGACTAAAAAAAAAACAAACGGTATTCACCTGAACATTGACTCTTTTTTTTTTCAAATTGCAACAAAAACCAGGTGTTGCAAACACAGCCCTTCAGCGCCTCGGGGACGAAGATTTTCAATGTTGTGTGGGTCAACTAAACATGACCCAAAAGGTGGCTGTTTATGCAAAGTCAGCCTTCCGGCGTCCTTTTCGGGAACATTCGGCTATGTCTTGATAAAAGAGCGTCACCCGACTTCTTTATGACGAAATTAAAATTTGACACTTTTGGCTATTTTTTAGTAAATGGGGAGGTTGGACACCGCCCGACGTATTTATGACAAAAATTAAAATTTTGACACGTTTTTATTTATTTATTGGTTTTTGGCTATTTTAGCAATAAAGGGGGGTTGGACCCGATGAGGGTTGCCTACGTATCTCACATCCGGTGAGAATCAAACCCGCGTAGTTCGGGCATCGTGAATAAGTAAATGAACTAATATTTTTTTTATTGGAACTGTGAAAGAACTGCTCAAAGGAAGTATATATATTTTTTTTGATTGATTTCATTTTGAAAGAAAAACTCGTAAAAATTCCTTTTCTTTTGATTTGAACTTTGAGAATTTCAAAAGTAAAAGGAAGTTTTTTTTTCGAATTTCCATTTGTCTTTTTTTTTATTCTAAAGAAAAAAAATATTTTTGGAATTTTACTTTTGATAAAAGAAATGCTTCTAAAAAATATTTTTTGAATTTTGAATTTTCTTTTCAATTTTGAAAGAGGAATCAAAATATTTTCGGATTTTTTTTTCTTAAAAGAAAACATTTTTATTATTTTTGTTTTATCAACAATGGAAAATAAAGATATTTATATTATTTTTTGCAAGACATATTTTTTGGAATTTTATTTTAAATTTTCTTGGCAAGAAAAATACTCTTTGCAACAAATAAAGATATATATATTTTTTGGAAATAAAAAAAACTTTTCGGATTTATATATATTTGCGACAAATAATGAAAGACCTTTTTTTTTTTTGCATTTTCATAAACAAATAAAATAAAAAAAACCATTTTAAAAATAAGACTCTTTTTTTTTATTTTCATTTTCTATTTTTCCTTTGCTTTTAATAAAACAAACTAATAAAACATTTTTTTTTCATTTTCTCAAAATTTCGGCAGAGTTTTGACAGTTATTTGGGCATTGGTTTTTTTTTCAAAAATAAACAGTCAATTCCCTAACCGCTATTTTTTTTTCAATTTTAAAATATTATTCATGATATTCAAAAGTCAGTCAACACACAAATCCGGATCAAATAAATGCGCAAGTAGCAGCAAGTAAGATGCATCAGGATGGTCATTTTTTTGGTACACCTGTCCTAGACAGACCCAACCCCTGTGTTGAGTCTCCAAAGTCAAATGCACGTGATGCAAACAATCGCTCCTACTAGGGATCCGGCATGAAGCTGAGTTATTCTAAGTGAAAAAACCTGAGGCATATTGATCTAGCCCTGGCTTACCCAAACGGACAGTTTGAGCCGAAGCGGGGCAACGTACCGGGAGCACGAAAGTCTACCCAGCCTAGTTACTTGTCCCAACTTCGTCTTATTTGGTATGACTTTAACAGAAAGGTGGGCCACGCGCACGTGTGCACCATAAATTTAGAAGACTCAGAAAGAAGGGGGTTTCGTAGCAGTTGTATATATTCATAATTCAAATAATATTAAAGCGGTAAAAGTATCATTTAGCACATTGGGCATATATATCATGTAAAAAAAATCAGATAATAAATAAAGCCAACTATAACAATTATTTTAAGCTCGAATTCTTGAACCCTGAACTAGTGGTTCTGGGTTTTGTCCCCAGCAGAGTCGCTAGAGCTGTCACACCTCCTTTTTCCGCCCCCGCGAGGGTGCAAGAGAGTTTTTTTCAATTAAAGGACAGTCGAAACGGGATTTATTTCTTTATTTCAGAGTCGCCACTTGGGAGATTTAGGGTGTCCCAAGTCACCTATTTTAATCCCGAATCGAGGAAAAGAATATGACTCTGTCTATTTAACAGTCTGTGCACCAGAAATCCGGATAAGGAATTCTGTTAACCCGGGAGAAGGTGTTAGGCATTCCCGAGTTCCGTGGTTCTAGCACGGTCGCTCAACTGTTATATTCGGCTTGATTATTTTGATTTGTTAAATACATTTTTATTGCATGATTTTATTGTTACCGCTTCTATTTAGATTTAAAGACCCTTCTTTGAATCGAATCACGCGTACGTATATTCGTGTTATAAATTATATTTTTTTAAAACATGCGGAGTTGTGTCACGCGCACGTGTACACAATGATATTGATAATATAATTATTATTATTTTCGAATTTTTTTTTATTATTATAGAAATAGACTTAAGTTCGAAATTGTGCTTAAATAAAATTAAGAACGTCTGTCGCTCTTGTATGATTAAATAGTGAACTGCACATCTCGGGTTATATGAAATTAATATTGATGATCTCCGAAGAACCCCTTTTTATTAAAAATTTGCTCGAAGTTGCGTGAACGCATAATCCGAATCGCCTTTAGAAGTATAATCAAGTCACGCGAACGCATCCTTAATTATGCAAATATTCTTGACAGTAATATAAATTCTCTACAAATGTTTATTGCATCCATCTATTTTAAATGTAAGAGTCATGAGAAATCACTATTTGAGATGCCTCTAAATTCCTTGAAAAGAATTCACAATTCATTAAGTGTTGACCGCAAATTATATTTTTTACGTGTGAATTATATTCCTCAAAAACCATGAGTTTAAAGAGTAAAATAAAAATAAAATAAAAATAAACAACGTGTGATTAATAATACCATTTTTATGGTAAATATAATATTTATCTACCCAAAAAGCGAATTGCGTATAAAACTTAGGAAAATAATTGATTTAATAAATGAAGTAATATTTTTTGAAGAATTTTCATTGTTATATTTGGAGCAAACGCTATTTACACATTTTTTGACTTAAAAAGTTACAATCTATAAATCTCATCCTTCTTTTACACCACTTGTTTTTAGTCCGAGGTTATAATTGTTTGGTTAATTTTGCTTACGAAGATTGGGTTTGAGATAAATAAACCAATTCTTATATTCTGCCTATGCGAATATTTGCAAACACTAACTCTATATTTTGTAAAAAAATCATTGACATTATTTCATATATTAAAAGAAATGAGTTGATCGCGTTCCTAAAATAACTAAGCCATTTGTTATTAAGAAAGAGAACTAATCTACCAATTGATTTAATACTATATTAACCAACTAAAACAAAACTGAAACTTAAACTAATAAAATTTAAATGAGTAGAAAACATCCTTGTAATCAAACTTCATTTACTTGCCATGTTGAAGCTTTTCATGACATGAATTTTCAGATATGTACCTGATATTGGAAGCAAAAGAAAATGATGATGAGAATCAGTAGCAATAATAACAGTACAATAGCAACAACTGCCCAGCAATAGTAACAACCCAGTAACAGACCGGTGGAGTAGTAATCCCAAAAACAAAAGCTTTAAGCTTTAAATGAAACAACAACCATTAATACTAATTTCAAACAAAGAAAGAAAGCAGTAGATTTTTTTAGTTTTATTTTTATTTTGAAAGCTTAAATATTTTTCGGAATTTTTCTCTCTATCTGTGTGTGTATTTTTTTTCGTATCTCTCTCCCTATTTCTCTCTCTGTATTTCTTGTTATGTCTTGTGTTCAAGACTTCACATATATATAATCCCATCCCATAAATCTTTTAATCAATTAAATCAATACTTTTTCTCTACCCAACCCATTATCTTTCCACTCATCCCCATTACATTAAATAAACATATCACACCACCCCATTATATTTTGTCCCCCATGCTTTATTTAAAATAATGCAAGATTCCCCTTTAATTTAAATCTTGTCCCCCATTTATATTAAATAATCATATCACAACCCACCCCATTTCATTTTGTCCCCCATGCTTCAAATAAACAATTTCAAAATGTACAATTCCTAAACTACCCCTTCCGACCTTACTGAAATTACCAAACTACCCCTGAACGTATTACAAATTTACCAAACTACCCATCAGCTATAACACATCAATTAATCAAACTTAACCAAAATATAGACAATATGATCAATTTCTAACAATGTTCAAACAACAATATGAACATGGATGAACATCATAACAACAATATCACATGAACACGATTTTAACAACATTTCAACAACAAATCACATGAACACGAATTGAACAACAAAGAACAACTAAAATTTGATTGAACAATATTTAGCAACAAACAATCCTATTTTCGGATTCAACAACAACAACAAACAAAGTATGAAGATTTCTAAATTCAATCATATTGAACTTAAAATCAACTCTAACAACATTACAACAAACAATTCTTATATTAAACTTTAAACAAGATTATGAGAACAATTCAAGCAATAATCATAAATGGTAAACAAGAAATCAAACTATACAAAATTCGGATTCAAGATCATCCAAACAAAGTATGAACATGAATGAATCTATTTTAAGACAACAAACATGACGGATTAAACGATTAAAACAATATATTCCTTTAATACAACTAAATTCTTTAAACAAATAACAAGATCGACGAAGAAACAATTATGAACTTAAACTTGAACTTAACAATATTAACAATTTCTAATAATACATAAACACATGAAACAAATTGAAGAAATAGTTGATTAAATTTCAATTTGAATCTAACAAACATCAAACTAACAAATACTTATTTAAACAATAATACAAACATGAAATAAATATGAAAACAACTAATTAAACTTCTATTTTGAAATCTGAAAATTAATTTAACGAAACATATGAACAAACTAAAAATTATTTCAACGACGAACAACGAACAAAACAAGGATTAAATCATTTAACGATTTGAATCCGGAAAATATCAAACAAAATATGGACAAAAATAAAACTCAAAAACAACTAACCGGAGATGAATCAACGACGCACTTTTATTGTAAGCAAATATGTCCGAGCCTCGACCAAAGCTCGAACGAAGGACGACGAAGACGAAGAAGAAGTAGAAGCAGCCGCAGCTACTGCCGTGACGAGCAGCAGCATGACGTCGAGAAGCAGAAGCAGCGGCGGAGGAAGGAGTAGCAGCGGTAGCGTCACTGTTGCGACGAGGCAGCAGCGGCAACGACCCAGCAGTGGCAGAAACGGGCGGCATCAACTCGACGGAGGAAGCAAAAGCAGTAGCACGGCACAGTAGTAGCGGGCATGACAACGATGGTCGTTTGGTGGTGGTTCGGGTGCTCGAGGAATGCAGCCATGGCTGCTAGAGAAGCAGTGGTCGTCCATGGATGTCGAGCTCAAGCTTGAGCTCGACGAAGAAGATGAAAGCAAACGCGGGCAGCTATGGCGCAAAAAACAAAAACGACAATGGTGAAGCTTGAGGGCAGCCATGGTTATGTGGTGAAGGGGTGGTTGTGGTGGAGATGGTGAAGTAGCCATTGATGGAGCTTGTCTTTCTTGAGGAAGAAGAAGAAGAAAGATAGAAAGGGGGGCGGGTGAGTTTTGCAATTTTTAGGGTTTTCTTCATTTTGTTTTTGTTTTGTTTTTGTAAAATGTAAGACAAAAAGGGTTTGTGTCTTTTGGGTTATGGACTGGGTCGACCCAGTTCAAAATGGACTGGGTCGTAGGGAAGATTGGGCCATTTTTTGGGCCTATGGCTTGAAATCGAAGAAGAGGCCCAATTCCGACTTTCTTTATATTTTCGCTCTTTTTTCTTCTTTTATTTCTCTAAAAATAAATTATAAAAATACTTAAACTATTATTAAGAATTAAATTAAGTTATAAAAGCGCAAATTAACTCTCAATAACAATTAACGCATAATTAAGTAATAATTAATCATAAAATTGTATATTTGGACATTAAATGCTAAAAATGCAAACGATGCCTACTTTTGTAATTTTTAATTTTTGTAAAACAAATTTAATTACTAACAACTATAGAATTAAATCCTACATGCAAAATGCGACATATTTTTGTATTTTTTATTAATTTATCAAATAAACACGCACAGACAAATACAAATAATTATTCAAAATATCACAAAATATCACAAAATTGCACACCAAAGAAAAATCATTTTATTTTTGGATTTTTTGGGAGTAATTCTCATATTGGGCAAAAATCACGTGCTTACACAAATTATTACTTATTTATATATCTAAAGAGCTTTCTTTTCTTTTATATTAAAACTCTATTTTTATATTAAAAATACTAAATATTATTTTTTAAATACATATAAACTTATTATTTTTAAAAAATTGTTCCCCTCAAATTTGGGGGCTTAAAGCACAAGCCTCACTACTCATAGCAATAGAGCCGGCCTTGGGAGTATATGCATTCAAAGAACATGTGAGTGAATGTTTCTTTTGTATCTGTTGAGCATAGCACACACTCACATTGCACTTGTATTCCTCACTTTTGTAGCCTATCTACTGTTGCCAATCTGTGTTGAATTGCCATCCACAGATTAAATTGATATTTTGGTATCATGCCTTTACTAAAAATCAAGCTTTTCCAATGGACTTAAGGATATTGGGGAAGGTTTCTTAATGCTGAATTTGACGTCTGTTGCATAAGCCTATAGCCTAACCATATCTGGTGTTAGCCATTGTCTAGCCTCATATATCTTCCTAACCACCCATCTTGCTTGTCTTGGTGTTCTCATTTCCTTTAAGTCTTGCCCTTTGATGTATTGATGTTGAATAGATAAAACACAGAGTGTATCCTTTTTCTAAGAGATTGCCCATGACAACTTTAGTATTGCAGCTCTATTCCATAGGGTGAAATTGAGTATATTTAGTCTACCAGTAGATCTTGGTTGGCATACTATCTCCCAAGCAATGGGTGCCCTGTTAGCATTCTCCATTGCTCCATGCCAAAAGAAGTTTCTGCAAATAGCTGTAACTAACTTAACTATTTTTTTGGGGAATAGAAAAATTTGAGCCGAGTAGGTTTGAATATCAATGTAACGATCCAACTTGTCTTTTTGAGCTTTAGCGTTTCATTTGGCGGTTTGAGACTTTGAGTAGCTTCATATTATGTATTATAACTTGCGTCTATGGTTGGTTTCGTTTTTCGAGCGGTTCGATATAGATTTAGAAGAATGATTCTAGTTTTAGAAGCTTTAAGTTGGAAGAGTTATCCAAGGTTTGACTTTTGGGTAAACGAGCTTAGAATCGGGTTTTAATTATTCCAATAAGTTTTTATGATTATTTTGGACATACAAAGTTGGGTTAAATTTCGATGAGTTTTGGATAAATTTGGGTTGTATGGTAATTGGTTTTGGTTTCGACGTTGATTCGAGCATAAATGTTACCATATTAAGCAAACGGCGTTTGATTCGTATTTCGACTAAACCATTATATCTGTATCGTAACTTTGGACCCGTAGCAACTGAAATCATCAAGTTTCGACATCCTATGAGGAATTTGTGGTTGTTTTACTAAGAATTGAGTTGCCAGATTTTTCGGATTAATTACGAAATTGCCACTGAATTTGTATTTTTAAATCTGCACTATTTTTAAATATTGAAACCAACATATCTCCTTCATTATAAGGTCAAATTGAATGATTCAAAAGCCTAACTTGACTGGAATTTCACGAGGAATCCATTGGAGGCATCAAAAGCGAGTTTCAGAATCGTTTGGCATAAGAAACGACGCAGAACAACTGGGCATTTTGGCTATTAATATTGTCAGAGTTTTTCTCATCTTGAAAGTTTGGTATTGGGGGAATTCAAAGATGTTCTTCAAGTTTCTTCCATGGAGTAAGTATTTTCTACTCGGTTTTGATTATATTCCGTGATTCCATCTTGAAAGTTTCTTCCATGATTTGAGCGGGATGACACTTCTACTGTATCGATTGGGCTTGTTTGAGGTAAGTATCTTGCCTAACTTTGAGTGAGAGAAACTACTCCTTAGGATTTGGGCTGATTCTGCTATTTATATTATGTGAAGGCCATGTACGCAAGGTGACGAGTCGGTACACGATCTATATGTGTAACGACACAACCGGTCGTTTTGAGCTTTTGCACTTTGATAGCCAGTTCTCGGGCATGACTTACCCTGTGTAATGTATTATGACTGATATAGATTGTTGGTTTTGGTTTTCAGGAAAATCGGAAGGAATTTGAAAGAACATTCTCAGATGAAAGCTTTGAATTTGAAAGGTTTGACCAAAAGTTGACTTATTTGTATATGAGCTCGGAATGGAATTTTTATGATTTGGTTAGCTTCGTTGGGTGATTTATGACTTAGGAGCGTGATCGGAATTTGGTTTTGGAGGTCCGGAGTAGAACTAGGCTTGAATTTGCGAAGTTAATTTTTGGTGATTTTCGGTTGGTAGGTGAGATTTTGATCCAGGAGTCGGAATGGAATTCTGAGAGTTATAGTAGATTCTTTATGTCATTTGGGATGTGTGTGCAAAATTTCAGGTCATTCGGACGTGGTTTGGTTGGGTTTTTGATCGAAAACGTATTTCGGAAGTTTTTAGAAAACTTAGGCTTGAATTCGATGAGTTTCGGGTAATTTGATGTTGTTTAAGGTGTTTTGATGATTGAAACAAGTTCTAATGATGTTATGGGTTATGTTGGTAGGTTTGGTTGAGGTCCCGAGGGCCTCGAGTGTGTTTTGGGAGGTTAAACGGATCAATTTCATGTTTTGAGAACTTCAAAAATTGCAGGTTTCAGTTGCAGGCATTTTGGCTTTCGCGTTCGCGAAGGGGATATCGCGTTCTCGAAGGACCGGGGTTCGTAAGCATCGCGTTTGTGAAGGTTTGTCAGAGGACTGCATCACGTTCGCGAGGGTGTATATGCGATCACGTAGGAGCAATTGGGTCTGATGGTCAGTTAGTCATCGCGTTCACGATAGAGCAAACGCGTTCGCGATAGAGCAAACACGTTCGCGATAGAGCAAACGCGTTCGCGAAGGTCAAGGCTATGGAAGCACTGCGTTCGCGACTGGCATGTCGCGTTCGCGTAGGGTAAAGTTGGTCAACGCAATTTTTGTGCTACGCGTTCGCGGGTGGTTGACCGTGTTCGCGAAGAAGGTAAGTCAGGCCTGGGCAGAATGTTTTTAAGTCGCCTTGTCCACGATTTTGGGTCTATTTTCACCCATGGCTGCTCGTTTTTGGAGATTTTTGAAGGAAATTAAAGAGGGATTAAAGAGGAATCAATTTGAGGTAAGAATCTTGGTCTTAAAATTCGATTATATTGTGAAATCCACCTAGAAATTTCATGGAAAACTAAGCCTAAAATTGAAGAACTAGGGCTTGAGAAATTGGACTTTTGATTTGGGATTTGAAAGACCATTTGGGGTCGAATTTGAGAACTTTTGATATGTATGAACTCGTGAGGAGATAAGGAATCTAATGATGTAAAAATTTCTGAGTTTCGAGAAGTGGGCCAAGGGCTCGAGTTTTGGTAATTTCGGGATTTGTGCCCGATATTGATTGTTTTTGCTTGGGCTTTATTTTCCTAGCATATTGTGATGTATTTGTTCTGATTTTGGATAGATTCGACGCGTGTGGAGGCCGATTTGAGGTGCAAAGGCGTCGCGAGCTAGGGATTTCGCCGGTTCGAGGTGAGTAATGATTGTAAATGATACTCTAAGGGTTTGAAACCCTTGATTGCACATCGTAGTGCTCTATTGAGGTGAGACACACGCTTGATGATGAGCCCAGAGTCGTTTACTATTGGGGATTGTGACTTGGTCCGTCCCAATTGATGATTTTACAGCGTATTTAACTGAAACTTATTTGTTATCATCATGATTTGGGCTGATCGCCATATTTGGGCTTCGTGTCAACTATCTGAACCGTTCGGGGATTTTTATCACTATTTCCTCACTGTTTTTGAATTATTACTTGAACTCAGTCCTGTTGATATCTACTATTTTACAAACTCAGCCACTTTTACTCAGATTTGAAACTTAAATGATATTTCTAATGATGTTTTGGGCTGAGAACTACTATTTTACTAATGCCCGAGGGGCTTGTGATGATTTTCGGACTGAGTGAGACCGAGGGCCATATGTGAGGATATATTGAGTGATATGAGGCCGAGGGCCTGAGATACTTTTATATGCCACGAGGTGGCTTGAGTGATATGAGGCCGAGGGCCTAGATTTGATGCCACGAGATGGCTTGATATTGCGCTTGGGCCGTAAGGGGCTCCTCCCCGAGTCTGCACACCCCAGTGGGCGCGGGTACCCATTGTGATCACAGAGTGAGCCCGATGGGCTGAGAGTGTTCTTAGAGTGAGCCCGAGGGGCTGGTACTGTTCTATGTGTTTACTTTATTTCCATTTGTCTGCCATTACCTGTTGATTGTGTTACTTTATGTGTTATCTTCCTGATTGCCTGTCATTACCTGTTAAATTGAGTGTTGAGCCCGAGGGGCAGATTTCTGTGCTTATTTGCACTAATTGTTTTGCATTTATTTGCATAACTGTTGAAAAGGCCATTTTCAAAAGAGGTTTAAACTGAGCTAAGATATTTCTAAAGATTTCACAGCTTTACTGTTTTTCTCAAAGGTTTTTACACCGCTTCTATACAACATGTTGGTTGCTTTATGTGATTTCTTACTGCTCAGTTGTTATTTTTACCTTTATTACTCACTTAGTTGGAGTACTCACTTTACTTCCTGCACCTCGTGTGCAGATGCAGGTATTTATTCTCCCGGTAGCGGGTGTTGAGCTGATCGGAGACTGAGTCATCGGAGTTTAGCAAGGTGGCTGCCAGCGTTCGCAGCACCACTCTTCTCCCTTCGTTTTCATCAGTCATGTTTTGTACATTCAGACCTTGTAGTCATATTTATACTCTAATAGATGCTTGTGACTTGTGACACCCCGGTTTGGGTTGTGTTGGGATGGTTTCTACTGTTGTTACCATTATTTACGCAAATTATGGTTATTATATCATGTTTTAGAACTATTTATGGTATTTAACTGTTTAAAAGAGGGGTTCTGTTTTGGTCTGGCTGGCCTTGTCTCCACGAGAGGCACCATCAAGACCGGGTTCGGGGTTAGAGTCGTGACAAGTTGATATCAGAGCCTAGGTTACATAGGTCTCACGAGTCATGAGCAGGTTTAGTAGAGTTTCGCGGATCGGTATGGAGACGTCTGTATTTATCCTCGAGAGACTACAGAACCTTTAGGAAAAAAACTTCGGATTCTTGAATTCTTATCGTGCGTCCTTGATTCAGCTTGAAAAGTAACTCTTGAAATTCCTCCCACGCGTTCGCATGCGCGCATGAGCGCTCAGTATCAGATGTGCCTCGATGGCTTGTGATCCCCCAATCGAGGGGCGAGATGTGCTCTCTGTGAGTTTGATGTGGGGCCAGTCTGGAGGACTTGAGGCCAGATCTTTGCCTATGGCTTGAGCATCGAGGTGCTGGTTGTGTGAGCAAGAGTTTTGAACTTATATGTTCGGTATTGTCCCTATTAGTGGGAGTGACGGTTGGGTATCTATGTGATGAGTATGTTAGCACTGCGAGATGTATCTATATGACTTGGAAGTGACGAGGAAAGTCTGCTGGATGATAGAAGAACTATTAGGTGTTTGAATTCCATCGCGATTCAAGGTATAGCCCTGAGTTATGGGCGTGTGAAGGATCCGTTCATGTTTTCCAGTTGAGAGAGTGAAGTAAATTTTATATTGCGGTACGAGTTCCGAATCAGGAAAACTAAGTGACTGCGTACAATTTATGACAGTGGAAGGTATGCAGAAATATTAACTGAAGGCAGAGCAGGTGGGTTATCTCCTGCGGAGAGTTCTGGGGTGGTGTGACCCTTATGTGATTTTTAGAAGATCTCATGTACAAGTAAAATGTAAGTGTTGAAATTTGAATTTTGGGTCGCTTGAGAGAGTGGGCTTAGCTGCTGCGAGAATGAGTGCGAGAGTTGCCGAAGATTTAAAGTACTAGATGATCTGTGTTTTCACAAGCTTACAAAAGGATTTGAGTTTAATCTCACCATGGTATTGTGGCATCAATAGAGTATAAGTGTTATGAATTATTGAGAGTATTTTGATCTATGGCTCCGAGCCAAGTGGGGGAGTCTGCTGTGGGTAGTTGATTGCACGGTTAGGTGCTATGTTGGTTCCAGTTGGAGGCGTGCAGGCGAATCAGTTATGGCTTGCGGAAATAGAGACCGAGGATGGCTCGAGTAAAGGAATTTTTTTGACAAAGGTTATATTATGCTTCATAGGGTATGAGAATCACGGGATGTCTGAAGTGGTGGTTGGTAAAGAATGCTCGGTGCAAAGAGCAGGAAGTTGCTTGGTTGTATTGGGATGAGGATTTCACACTGCGGTGTCGGAGTGCCAATGAGGCACGGGTGGTTCTGTTCGTTGGGTCAGGTAAATTGCAGTTTGAATAAGAGTGAATGACTTGCAAGAATGATTCTAATGTGTTCAAAGAGTCTACATACATCAATTGAGTATTCTAAAGTTGCATATGCGGTTAGAAACTATGTTTTCATTGGAAGAGGTCAAGACTTGTGGTATTTCTATGTTAATTATGGTATTCTATGTATCAGTATCAGGAAAGTAAAGGTAACGGATTTAGATTCGCAGGAAGTTCTGCAGAGTAAAGTATTCTGGAATGTGGTATTTCTGGGAATATTTGAGAGAGTATTCAG
Source organism: Nicotiana tabacum (assembly GCF_000715075.1). Classification (NCBI taxonomy): domain Eukaryota; kingdom Viridiplantae; phylum Streptophyta; class Magnoliopsida; order Solanales; family Solanaceae; genus Nicotiana; species Nicotiana tabacum. The sequence goes on along the minus strand of NC_134090.1, from coordinate 32,902,965 downwards.
CGGCTTATGGGTCTTAGATAGTGTGGTTTTATGCTCGGATCTTGTGTGGTAAGCTTGGGTTGAGGAATTGTGGTGCTACAACATGAGGGAATATCAAGTTGAAGATGAATCAGAAGGGAATTTAGATAGATGGAGTAGCTTGATAGTAGACCGAATCGGTATTGTAAGGATACGATTAATTCCTTGTGTGTGTTCGAGGTAATAAGTTCTTTCAGGTATTTTGCGGCGATGCTCATAGGTTTTGCTAGCTTGCTTAGCTTGATCGAGTTAGAATGATTCAGCCCTGACAGGTATGATTTGTGCAAAGGGAACTCAGAGAGTTCTTGATGATTTTTACCAAGGTTTGGAGATGTATATCTTCTATGGGCATGCGATGTACAGTGATTTTTCTTCTTGATGGGACCAATGGAAAGTTTTGACTAGTGGAGTGTGTAGTTGTCTGTGGCTCGAAAGGGAGATGAAGTTATCATGTTATCCTAGGACGATATGGTATATGCGGTATGTTGTAAGGATCGAGATTTGCATGTGTAAAGTTACGGTCAGTTCTGAAAGGAAGTTCATGAAACTCTTAAGCAGCGGGTAGCCTCAGATGATTAAGAAAATGGTACTGCTAATTGGAACTGATTTGACGAGGGTAGATGTTTCCGTAAAAGGGCAATATGATTTAAGTTGATGGCACTTCGGTAGTATAACAACACTTTCTCATTGGATGGACTGCTGACATTTGAGTTTGCTTGGGGGCACAGAGGAATATTGGAATACCTCCCGTGGAGTGATTTGGTATTTGAGGTGTGGTATGTGTTCGAACGGCGAAATTGGGATCAGGTATGATGATTCGTGTGCTATATGGAGTTAGAGACTGGGAGTCCTCATGTTCAGGCTATGTTGCGGTTCTGAGTCGCGTGTGTCGGCACTGTGTAGTGACTATCGAGGTTTGGAAACCCGAGCGGATCTTTTGTTACTTGGTATGCTAGCTTTGGAAGTGATATTGGGTTCAGACTGGTTGTCTCCGTGTTGTGTCATTCGGGACTAGTCCGCTAAGGCGGTGCTGTTGGCTATGCCGAAAAATGCTACGGATTAAGTGGCGATGTTCGGCGGATTATGTCCCATTGGAGGAATTTTACATGCCGAAGACCCAACGGACGACTGGGAAGGATTTGTCTTTCTTACTTGGGCTCTTGTGACGAGTGTCAGTATTGAGGCTCCTTATGTTGATTCAGTTCCGGTGGTGAGGGACTCTTCGGATGTGTTTCTTATGGCCGGACACTATATCGTATGGCACCGGAAGGAGTTATAGTATTAGAAAGAACAACTTCAGGATTTCCTTGATAAAGAGTTCGTTGGTATGCCGATGTGGATGCGTGTTCTAACTTGAGTCGGCTTGGTTGGTTCCGAATTGCATTGTTGAGGGATGTGTTGATTCGACTGTTATTGAGTCTATTGGTGATCCGGGGAGATCTATGAGTTGCCTTTCTGTGTTGCGAGACGTTATGATTTGTTGGTTATGGGCACATATGGTGCGGTTCTATTGGGGTTCATAGTGGAAGTCGAGCGGGAAGAGTAATTGGGTATTGCTCGGTGAATGGCGTATTGGTTATGTCCTATCGGGTTTGCGTGGTATATGTTACTTGTTTCACTATGGGTGTAATGGTTTGCTTTGGTTCCAGACATCAAATTGTGCGTGGTTGTCAATTTCGAGCATAGTGACTTGAGGTGTCTCATATGGAGTAGTGCTTGGATAGGATCGCACATTGCAGCGAAGCTATGTGGGATTTGACCTTGTGGGTTAGATTTGTGTGTTCTATTCTATGATGTGAGGCGGGTTCTTAGCCTTGTATTGTGGTGGTACTGGTGAGCTTGAGGTACAGCTCTTTCATTTGGGTCATTTTCATGATTTGATTATATTCGGACCGTTGCTTATTGGTGCGCGTATTATGCTAGTTGTGGCTTAGGCCTCTATTGATGTGTCTTGTCACCAGAGTGGTGTGTTGGATTAGAGGAGATCGTTGGGATCATTAATGAATACGAACGGATTTGATTTCAGCATGTTGGAAGGTTAATATCGAGGTTCGGCTTTGAAATTTGCTATGGTATTTGTTAGAGGAGAAGTGGCTTCATGAATGGGTGATCTGAGAAAATGGTTATGGTTTACTGCGTATTTCATTTATCGTTGGCAGTATATGACAGTGTTGGAATGAGACTTTGTCTGATAAGAGGATTTCTACCAGTATTCGGTTGTTGTGGATAGATGCTGTGAATAGAAGTTATCGCTACGAGTGTTTGAGTTATGTAGTATATCATGGGATTTCTCCCGAGGTTGCAGGCATGGGTTATTATAGCTGGTTCGGGTCTATTCAGAGTATATGTGTGAGGGTTTGATCGTATTGATGGTTTCAGAAGTGGAAATGTGGTTCTATATCTTAGGGACCAGAATGGATTGTGTAATTTCAGTTGCAATGTGTTATCAGACCTATATGAGATAGGGTGCCGTGGGATCACCCCCGGGTATATGCATGGTAAAGTTATTCAGTTATTGGTTGGCTTCTAGAACAACTCTAGGTACGTTCGAGGACGAACATGTGTTTAAGTGGGGAAGGATGTAACGACCTGACCGGTCGTTTTGAGCTTTTGCACTTTGATCGCCAGTTCTCGGGCATGACTTTTCCTGTGTAATGTATTATGATTGATGTAGATCGTTGGTTTTGGGTTTCAGGAAAATCGGAAGGAATTTGAAAAAACAGTCTCAAATGAAAGTTTTGAATTTGAAAGGTTTAACCAAGAGTTGACTTATTTGTATATGAGCTCAGAACAAAATTTTTATGATTTGGTTAACTTCGTTGGGTGATTTATGACTTAGGAGCATGATTGGAATTTGGTTTTGGAGGTCCGGAGTAGAACTAGGCTTGAATTGGCGAAGTTGAGATTTTGGCGATTTCCGGTTGGTAGGTGAGATTTTGATCCGGGAGTCAGAATGGAATTTCGAGAGTTGCAGTAGCTTCGTTATGTCATTTGGGATGTGTGTGCAAAATTTCAGCTCATTCGGACATGGTTTGGTTGGGTTTTTGATTGAAAACGTATTTCGGAAGTTTTTAGAAAACTTAGGCTTGAATTCGATGAGTTTCGGGTAATTTGATGTTGTTTGAGGTGTTTTAATGATTGGAACAAGTTCGAATTATGTTATGGGTTATGTTGGTAGGTTTGGTTGAGGTCCGAGGGCCTCGGGTGTGTTTCGGGAGGTTAAACGGGTCAATTTCATGTTTTGAGAACTTCAGAAATTGCAGGTTTCAGTTGCAGGCATTTTGGCCTTCGCGTTCGCGAAGGGGATACCGCGTTCGCGAAGAGCCGGGGTTCGTAAGCATCGCATTCGTGAGGGTCCATGTCGCGTTTACGAAGGGTTGTGAGAGAACTGCATCGCGTTCGCGAGGGTGTATGCGCGATCGCGTAGGAGGAATTGGGCCTGATGGATAGTTAGTCATCGCGTTCGCGATAGAGCAAACGCGTTCCCGAAGGTCAAGGCTATGGAAGCACTGCGTTTGCGACTGGCATGTCGCGTTCGCGTAGGGTAAAGGTGGTCAACGCAATTTTTGTGCTATGCGTTCGCTGGTGGTTGATCGCGTTCGCGAAGAAGGTAAGTCAGGCTTGGGCAGAATATTTTTAAGTCGTCTTGTCCGCAATTTTGGGTCTATTTTCACCCATGACTGCTCATTTTTAGAGATTTTTGAAGGAAATTAAAGAGGGATTCAAGAGGAATCGACTTGAGGTAAGAATCTTGGTCTTAAAAGTCGATTATATTGTGAAATCCACCTAGAAATTTCATGGAAAACTAAGCCTAAGATTGAAGAACTAGGGCTTGAGAAATTGGACTTTTGATTTGGGATTTGAAGGACCATTTGGGGTCGGACTTGAGAACTTTTGATATGTATGAACTCGTGAGGAGATAAGGAATCTAATTATGTGAAAATTTTTGAGTTTCGAGAAGTGGGCCCGGGGCTCGGGTTTTGGTAATTTCGGGATTTGTTCCCGATATTGATTGTTTTCGCTTGGGATTTATTTCCTTAGCATATTGTGATGTATTCGTTCTGATTTTGGATAGATTCAATGCGCGTGGAGGCCGATTTGAGGGGCAAAGATGTCGCGAGCTAGGGATTTCGCCGGTTCGAGGTGAGTAATGATTGTAAATGATACTCTGAGGGTTTGAAACCCTGGATTGCACATCGTAGTGCTCTATTGAGGTGAGACACGCGCTTGATGATGAGCATGGGGTCGTTTACTATTGGGGATTGTGACTTGTATATCCCGATTGATGATTTTACCGCGTATTTGACTGAAACTTATTTGTTATCATCATGATTTGGGCTGATCGTCATATTTGGGCTTCGTGCCAACTATTAGAACCCTTCGGGGATTTTTATCACTATTTCCTCACTGTTTTTGAATTATTACTTGAACTCAGTCCTGTTGATATCTACTGTTTTACAAACTCAGCCACTTTTACTTAGATTTGAAACTTAAATGATATTTCTAAATGATGTTTTGGGCTGAGAACTACTATTTCACTAATGCCCGAGGGGCTTGTGATGATTTTCGGATTGAGTGAGACTGAGGGCCATATGTGAGGATATATTGAGTGATATAAGGCCGAGGACCTGAGATACTTTTATATGATACGAGGTGGCTTGAGTGATATGAGGACGATGGCTTAGATTTGATGCCACGAGATGGCTTGATATTGCGCTTAGGCTGTAAGGGGCCCCTCTCGGAGTCTGCACACCCCAGTGAGCACGGGTATGCATTATGATCATAGAGTGAGCCCGAGGGGCTGAGAGTGTTCTAAGAGTGAGCCCGAGGGGCTGGTACTGTTCTATGTGTTTACTTTATTTCCATTTGTCTGCCATTACCTGTTGATTGTGTTACTTTATGTGTTATCTTCCTGATTGCCTGGCATTACCTGTTAAATTGAGTGTTGAGCCTGAGGGGCGGATTTCTGTGCTTATCTGCACTAATTGTTTTGCATTCATTTGCATAACTGTTGAAAAATCCATTTTCAAAAAGAGGTTTAAACTAAGCTAAGATATTTCTAAAGATTTCACAGCTTCACTGTTTTTCTCAAGGGGTTTTACACCGCTTATATACAGCATGTTGGTTGCTTTACGTGATTTCTTACTGCTCAGTTGTTATTTACCTTTATTACTCACTGAGTTGGAGTACTCACTTTACTCCCCGCACCTCGTGTGCAGATGCAGGTATTTATTCTCCCGGTAGCGGGTGTTGAGCTGATCGGAGGCTGAGTCATCGGAGTTTAGCAAGGTGGCTGCCAGCATTTGCAGCACCGCTCTTCTCCTTTCTCTTTCATCAGTCATGTTTGTACATTCAGACCTTGTAGTCATATTTATACTTTATTAGTTGCTCATGACTTGTGACACCCCGGTTTGGGCTGTGTCGGGATGGTTTCTACTGTTGTTATCGTTATTTCCGCAAATTATGGTTATTATATCATGTTTTAGAACTATTTATGGTATTTAACTGTTTAAAAGAGGGGTTCTATTTTGGTCTGGCTGGCCTTGTCTTCACGAGAGGCGCTATCACGACCGGGTTCAGGGTTATGGTCGTGACAATATGTGGTATTTGACCTGTTTTGATTATCTAGACTCTTTCCATGTCTATAATTGAATTGTCATAACATGTTATTACTCTCATTGTTAATATACTCTTACATGCTCTATTTGACGTTGTTAGCACTTGTTCTACCTCTTACTTGTTATTTTGCTCTTATATGCTTTAGTTGAGGTTATTGTCTTGTTATATTTTAATTGTTGAATCACTTTTAACTGATATTATTATTTTGTGGAATATCATATTGTTGAGTTATTGGCGTTGAAGTTGTAACAACCGTTATTACATTGAGGCGAAGTTATTAAATGTTGAGATACCTTTCTTTGTTTGAGCATTCCCACTCATTTTGTTATTGCTGAAATCTTTATACATATTGTGATTGAGCCATGAGATATTTATTGGAAAATATTGGTGTTGTTGATTTTGTGGCAAGTTGTGGCATATGGGCACTTGTGGTGCAAGTTGTGATTGTATTGTGATATTGATACGCATGCAGTGGTATAAGACTAGGGGTTGATACACATGCAGTGAGATAAGGTGGGCTTGATACACGTGTTTCTAGTAGGGGAACTACTTGAAGTCACGCGATGAGATAAGGTGGCACGTGTAGCTATTTCGAAAAAAATAATTTTGAAAATTAAACTAAATATAAGGCTCACACGGTGATAAAAGAAAAGATTGTGATTGAAATTGTGAAATGTGAATACGAGGCGGTACCTCGGTTGTGATTTTTATTGTACATTCCATGTTGGAACAACTTGTTGATTTGAACGGCCATGGTTCTTGCTTCAATCATTCATCCACATTTTTATTGTGCTTGGTTATTCGTTGTTATCTTGATGTTGGAATAATTATGGTTTCTTGTATGAGTCATGCATTCTACGTGATTTGTTGTGTTGCTTAGTTTAAAAATGATACTTTTACTCAATTTTATTGATTTCTAAACTACACCCATCTTATACTCTATTTCGTACAAATTGTATATTATTTTACTTTACTTGATTTCTAAAATAAACTCATTATTTCATTTGACACCTTACTTTATTCAAGATTGTTATTATGTTTTATGGAGTTTAAATATATCTTTCGTTCATCTAAATTAATATTTATCATGGGTGCAAAGTAGATGGTAGAAAGTAGATGGTAGCATGTAGGCTTTGCCGTGTGAAAGTGATTATTACTGTGGGCACGAGGTACCATATGTGTAAGATTTGAAAATTGTGGTCCATGACTTATGGTTCATGAGGTGGATGCCTCGGGGTAATTCTTGTTGTAAGTCCATGCGCTGGGAGCAATTTGATTATTTGAGCTGTCATCCGTTTTTCCTTATTTGAGTTCATTTACATCTCATCAGTATTTTGATTATGTTATTTCTTTATTACTCGTTTACTACTTGCTGCCATTTATGTTTCTATTACTTTATTGTTGGTTGTAAATCAATAATTTTTTCGCAGTTGGTTTTACATGGATGTTCTTTCCATTGTAGCTTATGCATATCGTGAACAGGTTTCTATGTCTATTAAGTGTCTTGATCTGGACTCATCACCACTCTACCGAGGTTAGGCTTGATACTTACTGTGTACCGTTGTGATGTACTCATATTATTCTTCTGCATATATTTGTGCAGATCCAGGTATTCTGATTGTGTTGTTGAGAGTTGCGTCCGCGCGGCGGGAGACTTCAAGGTATACCTGCTTGATGTTTGCAGGCCTCAGAGTCAGCATCTTACTTCATTATGCTACTGTTAAATTGTAATTCAAAACAATATTATGTTTAAAAATTCTAGTATGTTTTAATAGTGCTTATGACTCCGTACTACCGATTTTGGAAAATGTATAACTATTGGCCGCTTGCGACTATGTATGTCATTTAATGGTTTATGATAAATGATTAAATAGTTCAATTTTGTTATTAAATTAGCATGTGTTAGGCTTACCTAGTTTTAGAGACTAGGTGCCATCACGACATCCTAAGGTGGAAAATTAGGGTCATGACACTCAAATAGAATACTCTTTATCAGTTGAAGTCTTCCTCCATAGGATAAAAACTTAGAAGACCAACATCTGACTCTAGCCACAATCTTCTCCACCAAAGGCATACACTAATTAATAGTCAGTTTTGTAGCAGATAGCGGTACCCCTAGGTATTTGAAGGGAAGGCTACCAAGAGAGAAATGCAGTTCAGTCAGGAGTTGTTATCTGAATTCAGCATTTACACCAGCAATGTACAGGGAGCTCTTCTCCATATTAGCTTTAAGTCCTGAGACAGATGAGAAGTGTTCAAAATAATTCATCATAAGTTGCACAGAAACTCTGTCTGCTCTACAACACTTGAGTAGATCATCAGCAAAACAGATATGAGTGATGTGTTGCTTAGAGTATTTAGGATGATAGTTGAAGTCTGGAATTCTTTGTAGCTGCTTTAGTGCTCTATTTAGGTATTCCATCACTAGCACAAAAGATATGGTGACATAGGATCCCCTTGCCTTAGACCTTTCTTTGCTGGGAATCTAACTGTTATACTATCATTTATAAACAATGTATAACTCACTGTGGTTACACACTCAATGATCAGGTTCACCATCTTGTGAGGAATCCCAAACTCACTGAGCAGTTTCTTGAGAAAGCTCCATTCAACTGAGTCATAGGCTTTTCTATTGTCAGCCTTTATAATGCATCTTGGAGACACTGATTTTCTTGTGTATCATTTCACCAACTCATGTGCAAGTATGACATTATCTAATATGTTTCTCTCCTCTATGAAGGCAGATTGAGCTGGACCTACAAGGTAATCCATTGCTGCTTTTAATCTCTTAGTCAGAGTCCTGGCAATGATCTTGTATAGAGTTGAGCAGCATGCAGTTAGTCTGAACTCTTTTACATATGTTGGATGGTTGACCTTAGGACTCATGGTGACAACGGTTCAATTTATCTCTTTGAGTAGCTTGCCTATTTCAAAGAACTATTGGATTGCTTATTTCACTTCCTAATTGTTTACCAGAATGTCTTATAGAATTCAGCTGAGTATCCATCTAATCCTGGTGCTTTATCATCTGGTATTTGCTCCTCGTCATAAAGTTCAGGGGGTAATTTTGGCCGTGATCCATTTTGCGATGCATATATTGGACTAGACTATTCCTTACGTAAATGTAGTGGATAAGCTCTTTGTGTTGGGATAGGTGTTCGGATTTTCACAACTATTCTAAGAGTGTGCTGAATCCAACCGTTGCACGTTCCCCTTTAGCTAAACCACCACTTTAGGTCTTTTAACAATTAGGTATAATTTGAATTGGGTTGCTCAAACGGCTACCTTGGTGTCATTTCTATAGAAAATTTGGGACTTTTACAAGAGATAATTTTGGCCGGGAGGAAAATGCAAGAACTTTTAATACAAAAAGCTTTTAAGTTTCCCCTAAAGAAGAAGTTTAATTCTACCCAGGAATACCACCAAATTCTGTAAATGCTAATTTATTTTAGGACATTTGACTTTATAAATATACCTTTGACTATTAAATCTACCATTAGAAATTTCACATCCTCTCTATTCGAAAAAAAGATTAAAAATGAAAGGTCCACACCCATGTTATAAAATATAAAATAATCATAAAGCTGAAGGTTGCTAACTTTTAGGAAAGAATTTTGTATAAATATAGTTACACAATTATAATTTTTTAAAAATTATTCTTGTATTTATAGGAGAAGGAAACCTTGTTCTCCAAGAAAATAGTGCTAACTTTTAGAGAAAGAAATCAAACTACTATAAAAATTCTTTCCTTATATTGTAAAAATTAAGGTAGGTATTTCTCCTTTTATAATTATATGTACATTTCACTTTTCTTTCTTTTAGTATTAACCATGCAAATTTTGGCCGTACCGTTAGGTGATCACCACACATAATTTTGGACATTAGACAAAGGAGCATAATGCTTTAAATTAAGTTAAAATTTAAAATTCTAATCCCTCATTCACTTTTATACTTTGTAACCTCAAACAAATTACGCATAGGCTAATTAAATACAACAAAAGAACACTAAAAGAAGAAAAGAAAGACAAAGTAAGACACAATTAAACAAATTATATTAAAGTGACGAGTTAATCAACAAAATTCTATTGTTAGGCTCAAGTTTAACATGTTTTACCGAGTTAATTTTGATGTTGTAAAAGTCATTTTATTTATTAATTCATCCTACTTAAGTAAAAGTAAATCTACTCTTTGATTCCTATTAATAATCAGCCATATAAACCTTTATTATCTCAAGTTTACTTCTTCTTCTTTTCCCTAATTTTCCATGCTCGTCATTAATGTGCTAGTAGAGTTTGCAACTGTTTCAACTTCCTAATACAATAGTCTTCGGTGTCAAGAAAGAGATATTATTTTTTATTTCCCCTAAAACAATTCCTTTTTTTTCTTCTTCTTGGCATCCTTAGCAGAAGAACTTGCAATTATCATTATGTTATTTCTTTTTTCGAGAATGGTATAACTCTAGACATGGTTTTTTGGTCGAAGTCTATCCTACTAAAAATTCCTTTCAATTTGCTCTGCTTTTTCATTTTCTGTCTTTTTAAATATTGTTCTGTTAACTTCTCAACATCAGTTAGTTTCAGGGACCAAAATCACACATATGAATTAATTGAAAGTTAATATGCTTAGCTGATTAACACCAAGGATCAAAGTTGAAATAAAGCACTAATTCATGGATCAAAAATGCGAATAAAGCATTAATTCAGGGATAAAAAATGCTATTTTCCCTATAGCAAACAATAACTTGAGAAATAATGCAATTATACTTTTGGGTATTTCATAGTTTTCAACTACTTTATTAAAGCGTCTTTCTTACTAATTCTTAGCCCATTTTGCTCATAACATTTTACAGAAAATTTTAAAAATAATAGAATAACTATTTTTTTTTGGGATGCCCGTACACATATTAGAACAACAATTAATTTGGATTCGTGTTGTATAACACTTCTAAAAAAATTTCTATTTTCAGGACTCAAACTCAAGACCTCTAGTTAAGGATAGATAGATTCTATTACAGTTTGTAAACCTATATATTCAGAAAAGTGAACTCATCTCATAAATTAAAACAGGATCAAAAGAAAGAAATAAAAACATACATAAAGAATTCCTTCAAATAGGTAAACATTAAACATGTAAACATATTTTCCAAAGTAAAAGAATGAAACTAAATATGCTAATATTATATACTGATAAAAGTTATTCCTATTACCTATTTAACTTCAGTCTTAGAGTTTGATCAGTGCAAAACATAACTGTGATCCCTTTCTAAATGCCCACAGTTGCACCAAAGTACTAAGTTTCAAAGCATTCCTTTTAGTCACATCATTCCAATATGTAGTCAACACATAACTTGAACTTGTTTTCCCATTACTTTTGTTCATATTCCACTTTCTCAAATTAATATCACATGTTTCAAGAGAAGGCTCAATCAACTTCACTTTCATCTCAGACACATTATTCCCATTCCGAGTATTTAAATATGCATCTTCTTCTGGTTTAAGAAACTCATTACTCATTTGCCTTTGTGGGATTGAAAGTCTGCCCTCTCCTGGTTTAATATCAGTCTCAAACAACCTCTTTTCAATTACTAATATTGTTGTTTCAACTGAACCTCCAATTTCTGTAATTTTATTCTTGAATTCTATAGGTAATTCTCTTGGTTGGTCGTTAATTACAACATGGGCCGCAACCCTAACAATAATGTTCCTTTTCACCTTCTTCCTTTCCCTTTTAGCCTCTTCTTTATCTTCCTCCTCGTTCTTTTCTGTTTTTTCATTGGCCAAATTTTTGGTAATGAAGTATTCTTCTTTGCTTAAACCAAGTGGGTCGTAGACTTTATTTCCTGCTCTTGATTTTCCAATTGCAAAATTAGCACCAGCAGCCCAATTGATTTTAATCACTCTATTTTCCCCATCACCAGCTTTTACTACTCTGATTTCTTTTTCTTTTGAATTTTCCACAGCTTTCTTGATCATCAATTCTTCACTGCACATAAATTGTTCAGTAACTTTTCTTGGCCGTATGTTTTGCAGTGATCTTCTCCCCTTTGGGATGTCAATATCAAGAATACGTTTTTCTTGATCAAGATTATTAACTGGGAAAGATGATATTATGGACTGAATATTGTGAATGATTTTTTCTTCTTTCTTGATGCAGTACTCTTTATCTTGCTCAGCGACTACGTTGTATTCTTCTTCATACATGGATTTTAACTGAGCAACTTCAGCAACAGCCAACAAATAATCCATTCGAGTCATGTTGGGCTTAAATTCCATGTCCACAAAATCATCTACCGTCAGCATTGTGTAGCACTTAATTATGCTTACGTCAAGTAAGCAGAACAGCAGAAGAACAAATTACTAATGAAAAATAAGTGAATGGCTCTGAAAGGGAGATTTTATAGGGTATGAGGAACACCCCCCCCCCCCCCCGGGGTATGGGGAATTCTAAACCTGAACAAATTAGATATCTGAGCCGAAGCCTGAAAGAAGAAGGAATGCAGAAGAACTAGTTCTTATGTTGGTTTTCTTTTCTTTTTATATACTTGTTCTTTACGTAATTAATAACGTTATTGTCTTCCCTTTTTTTTTTTCCTTAAAAAGAATCCTATTTTGACTCTGTCTCAACTCGGGAAAAACCAAGAATTCTTTCTAAAAGTATAAATAAACTACTAGTTTAAACGCTACCGAAAAATAAATACGGTAGTTTCATTTATAGACATTATTATTATTTTTATAACAGCACATATAAACTTTACAGAAAAGTGGGAATTTTTGTCATTTCGTGAACAATGTAACAATATTTATTAACATTGAATTTTTTCCTATCATAAGAGGAAAGAAATTTTATTTTAGTATTGAAATTTGGAAGCAGATGTATCCAAACATTGGAAAAAGAAAACATTTCCCCCACATCGAAATTGTCTATTTTACAAGTTTTAAATGAATACCTTGGCTACTTTATGATAAAAAAAGTAGTCTATATATCAATATATTGCTGCTTTAAGATTTAAAAAAAGAAAAGAAAAAAGAACACCTTGGCTACTAGTATATTTAGGGGTCATTTGGTTTGAAGACAAGTTATGCTGTGATTATTTCATTTTGATTGTTTGGTACATGATTGTTGATAATAAATTGCGTCGAGAAAATAAAATCAAGATCGAAAAATATTGCAACAATCGTAGCATTTGATTTCAAATATTTGGGTGTTACAATCTTTCTGGTTCCTCTGATTCTACTTTTCCAATATAAATCCAAGAGCCTTTCAGTTTGATCTTAAATTTGAATGTGTTGCCATGAACAATGATCTTGAATTCAACTAGCCCGAACTTTGATTTGAACTCGTACTTCTCGAATCTTGATTTGTTCTTCGTTCTTGAGCTTGAACTTGATTGCTTGAACTTGAACTTGATTTGTTCTTCGTTCTTGAGCTTGAACTTGATTGCTTGAAGCTTAAAACGTGTGGAAGAATTTGCAGCGTTTGATCCACGAGCTCTTTCTTGCTTCTTGTTATAACTTCTGGTGTCTTTTCTAAGTTATGAAGACCCCTATTTATAGTTGCGGGAGGAAAGAGTTATGATAAGAACAAACTCTTTCTGACCAATCAAATCGAAGTATGACAAGGCCGCATTTGATTGACCAGAACATGTCACTTGCACACGTGGCACGATTTCATTAGCCTTTTAATGTGACTTGGCTTGCCTTGTCATTTCGACACATTGCATGATCCTATTGGCTCTTCCGCTTGACTTGGCGTGCCACATCATATGACATGTGGCACCAAACTGAGCCTCTAGGAAGATGACATCTTGAGCTTAATGAAGTGAGCTCATCACTCTAGCCCAATTAAATGGACTAGCCCAATGAATTGAGCCTTATTTATTTAATCCATATATATTGGATTACACAATTACTTCAATTATATTAGCCCATAATATTTGTTTGGACCAATATATCTTGAATTTAAAATATAGTCTAAATTATTTTATTGATTTAATTTTAATTAAATTTATACGCCTACAATGCCCCTACTTCAAGTGTTGTCGGATATATTTGTCAAATACCGGAAGACAAGGATTGAAGTATTACGACTAATACCCATTTTCTTCTTTTTTTTTTTCCCAAGGAGAATCATATTTTTATTTCCATCTCAATATACAACTTTCAAAATTAAGTAAACAATTCTTGAATCCAAGTACCAGATGGATTCCTTAGGCAAACTTTACGTAAACATGGTTTTGACTAGCATGTCCAAGACCAAGTCACGCGGCCTTGAATTGTTTCTCAAACAATAGTGCAATTTAAGGCATGTGGTTCCATTTAGAAACCAACTTTTTTCAAATGTTTAATTACACTAATTTTAGTATACGTGTGTTGCACATGTGCATTGCGTCAATTAGTATAAAATGTATATAAAAATATATTGTTGAAAAATTAGCAATTGACATTAAACTAAATGTAATATTTGTTACACGTATTAAACTTCAAAAGCACTTATGAAGTTCATAAAAGTTTGTCAAATAAGAAAAAAATAATATAAAATAAATTTGAATTTGGAGTCCTAAATGTAGCATTTTTTACATAGTTAAATTAAGAAAAAATTAATTAATAAGCAATTTTTTTAATTTATTTTATACACTTAAATATTAAAAAAATAATTATATAATTATTTTATCTAGTGTGTAATTTATTTTAAAAGGGTAAAAATCACGAACGATATTTCAGTAAAGGATTTCATGCTTTTAATATAGTAATAATATAAATATAAAGTGTTACACATTCAAAGTCTTAAAAATAAGGAAGGGCTATGGATTCTAATACAACTACAAGGATTTATGTTAAGGAAGAAAGACAAAAACTCCAAGTTAAAAGAAATAGTATACGTTCAGAATCGAGAACCCGTAGGATTCAACCATAATACTATACGTTGTGGATTCATAATAGCATATATATGCTGTGAATTCACAGCGTTATGTCTCTTAATTAAGTAACCAAAACTAATTTTTTCAAATGTAAGGAATTTTAGTTTTGTTACATAATTTAAACAAGAAAAAGGATATATATAAGGTAAAAATTTAATGAATTTTAAAGTCCTAAATATTAAGAATCTTTACATAGGTCAAATAAGGAAAGATTTAATTATTAAAATTTTACTTGATATTAAAGTCCTAAATATTAAGAAAATAACTAAATTACAATTTTGTCTATTATAATATTTATTTTTAAAGGGTAAAAAAGACGAACGATATTTTGCTAAGAGCCTTTTAATATATAGTATATAGAAGATAGATTCCTACTTGAATTATGGAATACGTGTATTACTATTCGAGGAATTGTCAAATTACTATATCTAGTTCACGTTGGAAACTACTTCTTGGAGCCGCCTAAACAGGTGATCCCACATCGCCCAACCAATATTTAACGCCATTTCTCGATAGCTATGTTGCTCCCAAACGCACACGCAAGTATACATGGTCGATAAATAATATAGGAATGTAAGTCCAAATATTGTACCCACAGGGACTTGTGATTAACTATCAACTAAATTAAATCAAACAATTAATCTATTCAAGCAAATCCTAACGTATGAATATTTAACTAAAATTAACCTAAAGTCACAAATTAAGATATTAAAGAAAACAAGTTGGCGAATTATAGAGACGAATTCAATGTGAGTGAATATTCTAGAGCTATGGGTTAGCTAACAATCCCGTTGAGTTTTCCACTTAAATCGTCTAATTAATTTATCTGGTTTATTGATTGACAGAGTTAATATTGCTCGTAGCCTTCTCCCAAAGTACAACTCGCCTATTCAAGCTAATCTAACGCCTATATTCCTATGGAATTAGAATAAACAAGAACGCATTAATAATTCCTGTATAATAACCAATCAAGGAGATTAGGTATATTCCTATCCTAACTGCAAATCCGCCCCCCTCAGAGTTAAGATCTTGCTCTACTCAATCTTATATGCAATCTAGAATTCCCTCTCCCGAGTTCAATCCTAGATTCGTAGATAGTATTCAATTGGTGATCAAGCAATCAAATAATTAAGCACAAGATTGAATAAATAAACCAATATGATAAAATAATAAGAACAATTCAAGCTTCAAACTACAACGTTCATGTAGCACCCAAAACTCAAGAACTAATGAACTATGAAATTAAGAGAAGAGAAGAAAAACTAGTTAGAAGCCTCCTCCAAGCGTGGTGTGTGTTCCCCCACGTCTCCTCTCCAAAATAGTCTCCCTAGGTCTCAGATGTGTCAAAAGTCCTCAAAATAGCATTTTTATATGCATTTATACCAAGTAGGGTCGGGCCCAGACGAAAACACCTTCTCCCACGCGAAATAGGACAATCACTTTGTAAAATTTGTACAGGCGCACCGCATGGGGCGACACACTGTACGGTGCGGTAATGGGAATTCGCAAAAATGCAAAACATAAAAATTGTATCCCTTTTGAATAACTTTCCAAAGATATATTGTGGAGCCCAAACGGAGTTCTGAGCGAAAAGTTATGTGTATTTTACTAGACAATGCGCCATATGCCCGCTCGATTCTTCGTTTCGTTCTTAACTATCATCCGTTGATCCCCGAACACGATTCCGGCTTAATTCTTTGGGCTTTTACTCAGACTTCAACGCTCCAAATCACTTGAATTCATTCCATAATATCTATATAGCTCAGAATCACTCCTACAAGGCATAAAATATACAATTTAGTGTAAAACACTAGCGATTAAAGATCAAACTCAATTAAAGTGCAGTAAATTAGTGTAATAAGCGACTAAAATACGTAATTATATCCTATCATCAATACCCCACACTCAAACCATTGCTCGTCCTCGAGCAATCAAACTACACTTTATATAGACACGACCTTTTTAAACAATTCTCCTAACTCATCACACCAAAAATATTTAAAATAAACTAAGCACGAACATGTGACATCTTCACCTCAAGATTTGACTCACAAGTACCACGCATTATTCGAAACTCACCCACTTACTCTAAAATAGAGGTCACTGAAATCACTTTTCCTTTGTGAATCAAGTGCCCTCACACAACAAAAGATTGTAGTTCCACACAATAAAATTTAAGAACACTTAGGAACTCAAGATAGAAAGAATTCACTTAGTCTCAGAAATAACATTCATATGCCACAAAAGATGTACCATAGGCTTTCCCGTAGTGTATTACTCTACTGCCTAGTACATAATCACTTATAGGATCATTCCTAAAATTAACAAATCATTAATGGGCACTTTGAAGCAAGTTGATCCTAGAAGACTAACCTCGTAGCTCACTTAGATCAATCAGTTCAAGCATTGACAAACCCGCCTTCCTTCTGTGTTCAGGACGGAGACTCTTTCTGCCTTTGTCGAACTGCCTTGATGCCTTGGCAGGCTTTGACCTGCTTTCCTTCGCTTACCGGAGAGCGGATTCTTTATTACTGACTTTTCGCGGTTGATCGTACCTCGCACCTAAAGGAGTCGGTCCTTGTGAGGAGGAGGACTCTTCTCTTGCTGTCAAAAGTGCTTACTCATTGTCTATCGTGCAATTGATGATATCATTCTAGACTAGTTTCTAGGCATATGCCAACCATACATACCGCTTTCTCGTTCAGGAATTTCTTAAGATTAAGGTTCGAAAGGACCAGGCGGCGATGAAGTATGAGTCTAAAACACTATATGTAGAGCTGCCTTAGCTTAATAGATCAACGAATTAGGAGATGACTTCTTAAACGTTCGCGAATGGAAAAGAGTTGCTTTAGTCACGAACCACAAACCCACGAACCTAATAGTTGGATCCATGAGGAGACAGGAGAAAGCCATTCATTCTGGTCATTGAGCCGGATTGAGGATTGATTGATCTAAACCAAAGACTTGATTATATATAGGAGAAAGGCGTTCTCATACCCTGATACTGCTTTGTGAAAACCTAGAACAGAAGAAAGTCTCTTTAGGATGGCTCTGTCCTAGCTAGACCGAGTCACAACTACTTATTATAGAAGACTCAGGCACACTTCCCTATACTTCTCCTAAGTGACATCAAATACTCTTTCAGCCGATTCGAAAGCAGCAATAGATGAGATTGAATTAGACAGAAGGTTCACCCCTCACCCTGGGGATTGGGGAGTTGAGACTTCCTTGCTCTTAGGCCCGTTGTAAGGCCAATAAGATCAGGAAGAAGGAAATTGGATTCTTCCTTTTATCCGGACTGACTCTAATCGTGATTTTGACTCTATTATGATACCTACTTCTGTCGCAATAGAAATCGAGAATGGAGGTGACTTCGCTACACTTGTTTATAGTTGGAAATTCCAACTCGAAGGCCCTAGTACTACTGACTTTGCACCAGAAAGAATTGAAGCCTTTTTTCGGCATCCCTTCTCAGATGTCTTATTCCTTGCCTTAGTAATGTGCAATCAGCTACTTGGTACCTTCCTTATTCTCCTTCCTTTCCTTTTAAATATGAGGTAGTACTAATTAATGCTTGAATTGCTCCTATTAGAAATACGGCTACTCTTGGGTACGAAAGAAGGATATTTCGAGATCCCTTTGATAGCTTTGTTTAGCCTCATTTACTATGTCAATCCCTCCGTATTGGTTATGGCTGAAGCCGATCCTCTCCTTGGTACTTCACCTAGTGGCTAATCTCAAGTCTCTTCTCTCGACCGGATGGGCTTATGTCACTAGAACAGGTAAGGAAGACCTCTAATCACTGTACTGGCAATTCAAGATGAACTCCTTCCATGCCAACAATAATAGTACTAAACTTTTAAAAGAGGAGAGATGAGATCAAGCTTTGAAGTTAGTAGCTGAAAGAAAGTTGTTCGTGAAGGTCAGACCAGAGCATAAGGAAGGAAGCTCACTCAAAAGCGAATTCCGACTACTATTTTATAGTACCAAAGCTCAATGACATTGATCACACCTACGAGTAGAATACCTAGTGCCCCGGTCCCTCCATTGACTGACTGGCTTAGAGGGCATTTCGTACAATGAGCAGTGCAATTCGCGCATCAGTCGGTAGAGGGTTCAGATAAAGTAAGTAGCTCGCAAAGAGGGAGTTCCCTGGCTGGTACCAATAGATAGAGCTACTAGTAAGATAAGTAAAGGCGGTTGAGAGTGGACGGAGTTAACCTCTCAGCCTCAAGGTGAAAAAATATAGCAACTGACAAGGAGCAGCTGTATAGGTACCAATTAGGGCCAATCTAGTATAGCACTGCTAATATGACGGTCAGTCGATAGTGAAAGCAAAAATTCTCACATCTCTATGACTCTTTGTTCTCATGACCTCAAAGTGATTGACTACATTCAATATAAAGGAGAAAAAAGGATTTATCCCCCTATTCAACTACCCATCCAAGAGCATTTGGCTTCAGAATACTTTATTCTTTTTATTTTTCTATGGACTGCATAAATCTTCTCTTCCAGCCCAAAGGAGGATAATCTCTTTTGGCAGCTCAATCCTCACGGTAATAATTATGCCAATTCTGCCTAAAAATCTCTTCAGGTGATCAAGGGGGCTCCCTTTTTCAGTAGATGAGATTAGGAGATAAGGTATTATCTAAACGCTTCTTTTCCCTGGCTTGCTCTTTCAAATAAAATTTTGGCCTGCAGTAATGTAATTGGGATCTCATCTCCTAAATTCATTTTTCTATGAAAGCAAGATGTGGAAAGTTTTGTTAGAAATTCTGCCTTATTCCATGAGATCTAGAAGCACTTCTGCTACTTTCTCTCTTCCCTAGCGCTTTTTTTTTTTACATTTTTCAAAGGGCAATGAAGGCCTTCCTTATAAGTTCTCTATCGATCTAAAGGATATAACACATACGAAACCTTAGCTTCGCTGACTTTATGAGGTCTAACCTTCGCCACAACATTAGTGGCTTAGCTCTTCGCGCTTCCCGCAGGCTTTTTTATAGAGAGAGAGTAGGGGGAGGGGGGAGGGGGAGGGGGCGACACGAAATATTGGTCCGCTCCAAAAAGCTGAGTTTTTCGGTTCGCCCCCTATGTGGTCGGCCTTCTTATCAGTCTGCTTCCTTTCTCTTGATGGAATATATCAATACCCGAGCTCCAGATTTGCTTGCGTTCTTCACCGGCGCTCGCCAGATGTATCACTCATCCTGCTCCCCATGGAGCGGTAAGGAGTCTTCTTGTGTGTTATAATCTTTACGGGAATGAATTGCATTTGTTGGTTAAGAATTGCTCGGGAATTCATTGATAATAACTTTGCCAGGTTCTAGGGAGGCTACTCTTCTTTTTTGTCGATCGAGCCACTTTTCCTCATTCCACTCGTCCAGCCCTCTTCACGAACTTGTACAATCGATGCCACAAAGATAGCCAACTCTATTATCAAAGAAATATGGAAAGGGGCAACAATTTGGCACAAGATATCCGGAGGTGTGGAAAGAGCAGATGTGAGAAGCGGAAAAACCATAAAAAAACAACGATTGTTCATTGAGGTTTCTATAGAAAGACCCCTTGGTTCTAGCAAACGGATCACAATTACAGGTACCTGGGAGCATACCGATGGAATGAACGAAATACGAACAGTTAACATAATATGGTCATAGATCTTAGGTTGTAACTTGATCATGAGCGAATTTGTTGATGTTGCACCCATGAAGTATGAAAAATGCCAAACATTGGGAACTACCCGGAGAGGAGTTAGGAACAGGAACAAGGAGAAGCGAAAACCACTTAAATGGAGGAATCGATTGTGTTTCGTCCTTTGTTCCCCATAGCAACTGGGGATCAAAAAGCACCAAATTTTATGACATATTAAGGGAAAAACGAAGTAAGAGCATGCTATTGGAGATGTTGCAACATATGTCGGGAAGGCCTCCGTTGATTGTGTACGAATAAAATACGAATCCAAAGGCAGGGTAAGAAAGGGTTTAGCTAATGGAGATATTAACTCTTCCGGGAACCAGTAACGCGTAAACCATGTCAAACCAAGACCAATCAATATCCGAACGGAACGGATTCGAACTTCTCCTAGAATAGTTTCCGGTGCGAAATGAAATTCATAGGATATATATGAGTAATTCAAAGGATAAATATAAATATTTGATAGGATTCGATTCATTTTAGTAATGAACAAAACAAATAGGATTGATTATGTATCACAATTTCATCACTACATCGAAGGCTTTTTTGTAAATATATTGATAAGATAGCTTGGTATCCAAACATAAAGAATTATGATCCTTGCGAAGCCGGTCAATGGTAGCCTAAGAGCAAGTCAAAACTACGAGAAGGGCACGAGAAGTTTTGTGAAGGTAGAGAGAGATTTTAAAATCAGAATTCAAGTTGGTGTGCCGTGTGTTAAGAAGGCAGAGACCGCCCCAGGCTTCGCCCTAATTCCCATCTAAGGTTGAATAAGATTAGATTAGTCTCGCTAAATTCATTCTCGAATGATTCATCGATGGAATTAGGCCTAGGTCTATGAAAATTTCTTGTGGTTCCCCTTCTTTCTTCGACGAAGGCATACACGCATTGATAGGGAACCCAAAGAAGAGCTAGAAAAAGGAAAGCGGCACCTTAACTTAATAGCTCCATTTCTTGTTCCTGAGTGGAAGGTACTCTCAGTCCCTGATACATTGCTATTTCTTAATCCTTGCGGCCAAGGATAATGAGTCGGTTGGCTGTTAGAGTATAGACTCTCTCGGGGTTAGCGATAAGAGTACACCGGCCCATGTGGTAGCGGACGAACTAAGGATTTCGTGCTTGCAAGGAAGCGTGCAAGTGGGTGAACGCATCACCAGCCAAGCTAGTCACTTGGAACATAGGGGTATTCAATCCCCAAGCTTCTGGTCCTTGAGAACCAACTTCGGATTTGCTCCTTAGATAGTGAGTAGCAAAGAAGGGTAGGGTTTGAAGTTTAAGACATACAACTTTGTTGTTTTTGTTTCTGTATTTCTGATTTATCCATTGGGTCAGTCTGGTTGATTCTTTGCACCTAGTTTTGGTGTAGCAGCTATATTTCGATTCATCCTCTTTTTTCAAGGGTTTCATAATTGGACGTCGAACTCATTTCATATGATGGGAGTTGCCGGTGTATTGGGCACTGCTTTGCTATGCGCAGGCTGAGAGGGAAGTGTAGCTAGTTTTGATTGAGCTCCTGACCTTTGACTCACCTGATTTCGAAAGCGTACTTTTTCTTGGTGTCATATGCCTTTCTCGTGCATACCAAGGTTTCCTTGCCTTGCTTTCTATTAATAGTACGAGGGGAAAGCACAGAATGGCAGAAGCGAAGTGAAAGAATAGACAACTCAATCCTTGACCTCTTTAACGTAACTAAGGGTAGATATTTGTCCCAACAACCTCGAAAATCAAGGGATTACCTCCGCATAGCCTCCAATGTCTGGATGGTCCTCATAGACTGCCATCGGTCTGAGGACGAAATGCTGTGCTAAGACTCACTCTGCTACCCAAAGCCTTCTGTAGGCTCTGCCACAAGGCTGAAGTGAACCGTGGATCTCTGTCTGATACTATGGATGATGGTATCCCGTGTAGGCGCACTATCTCATCAATATATATCTGGGCTAGCTTGCCCGTAGAGTAAGTCATACTGATCGGCAGGAAGTGAGCTGACTTGGTCAGCCGATCAATAATCACCCAAATGGCGTCATGTTGCCTCGCAGTCTTCGGCAATCCAGAGACAAAGTCCATGGCTATCTCGTCCCACTTCCACTGTGGTATCTGAACTGGCTGTAAGGGTCCTGCTGGTCTCTGGTGCTCAGCCTTAACCAGCTGGCACACTAAGCATTTAGCCACATACTCAGCGACATCCCTCTTCATACCTTTCCACCAATAGTGTGGGTGGATCGTCCTATACATCTTCATGCTCCCTAGGTGCAGGAAAAAAGGTGAGCTATGCGCCTCCTCCAAGATATCATGGCACAGGTCACTGTCCCGAGGAACATATACTCGTCCCCAGAAGATCAATCTATCCTAGTAGTATGTACATCTCATCTACATGAATTGATTCCCGTTTGCATGACTCTACTCGCGCGTGGTCATAATATTTTTTCCCCAACGAGATTCTGCAGAATAAATGAGTTAATAAACTCCATTGGATGGGTCTTTTTTTGAGTATATCTATGTAAAATCCACCCATAAGTGGAGCGAAATCTGGAGTTGTTAAGAAATTATCGTGTACAATATATATTGGTATACCCCTTAATTTAGCATTTCTGATCATATAAAAAACTATATTAGCATCCTTCTGATGGATGAAGTTCGCAAAAATGACGGAAGTAGTCTTTTTTAGATCACGAAGGTTAGTGGGAATTCTAAGTGTTACCTGCCGTCTTTTCTTGCTGGGACGATCATATATCCATATTTTGACAGCTTTCGATTTCATATAGTCCTGGACTGTATTAAAAACTGGTGTTGAATAGTAGACCGGTCTACCCATAGCTGATGCTAACTATCCTACAGAGCAGATTAAAGTCATTAGGTTTACAATATGAGGAAACCTCGACTTAAAGAACTTCTCGATATGACTAGAAATCTTCAAGCATTCTTTTTTCTTTAAGCATATCACAAGACTCAAATCAACTTCTAAGGAAAGGAAGCCTTTCATTGTTGCCGATACTGAGATAGTTATGATAAACGATATCCACATGCCATATGTTGCGGGTTTTTTAGTGGTTGAACCGGGTGATGCTCCGTCAGAAGATATGGGCTATAGTATTGAAATGTATTTCAGTGAAGACAATCCGGCGTCTCTATTTCCAACTATCCATAAAAGGAGTAATAAGATGTTGTCCGACTTTCTAGAGTGGTTAGCAGTCGTAGTGAGCAAAAATCGATCAATTCATACTGTCTACTTCCACAACTTATCACGATTTGATGGTATTCTATTTTTGAAATATTTCGCTAGTCATGATACTAAACACACCTTTAAACCTGTTATGAGGAACAACTTGCTATATGAGTTAGTTGTGTATCGCGATGAGAAAATGCTATTTCGTCTAAGGGATTCACTCATGCTTCTCCCGAGTAATCTCAATACCTTAGCTAAAAATCTCTGTCCCCAATTAGGGGCTAAAGGATGTATACAGTATGATAAAGTGCAAGAGTTGAATCTTATCCAGATACGGGAAGAATTATTGGAGTATATGAAACGGGATATCCTTTTATTAGGTGGCATTATGCATACAGATCAAGCTATGTATTATTCTCTGTATCGAGTTGATATCGTGAAAAAAGGACCTTGTCAGCGTTAGCTCTAGATATTTTTCGCTCTTGCTATTACGATCAAGAAAACTCCCCAATCTATATTCCCAATCAGAATGAAGATACATTCATTCGCCGTGGATACTGTAGGGTCCATACCGATGTATATAAACCTATAGGTTATAATCTATATTACTATGATGTAAACTCATTATACCCATATATTATGAAAAACTACCCAATGCCTAGGGGTGAGCCTGTCTGGCGGGGCAATTTGGAGAGCGTCAAATTAGATAGCTTGTTTGGATTTTTTAAGGCTTATATAGAGTGCCCTCCACATATAAAACGACCTTTCTTACCCTATAAAGATCCTAAATCTAAAATACTAATATTCCCTACATGTGAATTTGTCAGTGTTTATTATAGTGAAGAGTTAAAATATGCTAGAAGCGTAGGCTACAAGGTAATCCCTCTTTCGGGCTACATGTTTCAAAAGATGAATCCTGGCAGCCCATTCGGGGAGTTAGTTGGCTCCCTCTTTGAGAGCTGGTTAAAGGCAAGAAAAGAAGGTAATGAGGCCATGGCCTATGTGTACAAGATCCTTATGAATTCATTATACGGTAGATTTGGTATTAACCCTGAATCCATACAGACAGAGGTCTGCAATTATGATAAATATAATCAATTAATTATAACAACAGGGTTCCAGTATGCGGAGAAGCTTAGCGATAAATACTACATTATTGCCTATAAGACTAATACAGAACGGGTTCCAGACGCGGAGTGGAGGCCGCCAAGGATAGCAGCAGTTCAGATATCAGCGGCTATCACAACATGCGCTCGTATCCATATGCATCCTTACAATTCAAGAGAAGATTGTTACTACACGGATACAGACTCAGTTATCCTTGGGAGTCCTCTTCCTGATGATGATGTCTCACCCACTGAATTGGGGAAGTTTAAGCTGGAGCACAAATTAAGTAAAGGTATCTTTTTATCACCAAAGGGTTATTGTCTTTGGACTGATAAAAATCAGATCATAATTAAACATAAGGGGTTAGCTAAACCATTGGTCAGTGATAAGTGGTATGAAACACAATACGCTGATTTAAAACGGAGAATAGTGGCCCTTGTTGATTCTAACTTCCTAATAAATTGGGCAACACTGGACATCATGAAAAAGACCAAATTAGTGAAGTTAAGTACCCAAACTAATACCAAGAGGGAACCGGTGTATGACAATAATCAAGATTGGGTTGATACAAAACCAGTGAATGTGAAAGACTACGCGAGACAAGATAAAAGAGTACTTCTATATAAATATAGGATACAATCCGATAGTATCATCAAAGATAAGCAAGGCTAGAGTCAAAGGCCAGATTCCCCTAAGAAAGCTACTATTCAAAGGCAGGGGCAGAGTAACTCTTCACCTACTCTTTCATCCATCCACCGAAGAAGAATAAGAATAAGAAAAAATATATTAACTCCGGTAAGAAGAAGAAGAAAAAGCCAGGTTAGCCTTTTGAGAGCCTATCTTTTTCTTTTTTCTTACTGAGCAACCTTTTTTATACACCGAGGGAACCTTGAACATAAATCATTGACCCCTGATGGTTGGTAGGGGAAGTGAGTGGGGGCGTATCCTAGTTTAGCTCGGACTCTACTAGTGACTAAAGGTTGAAGGGCACTGGAGGATTCTATTAGTCTACGTAAGGCAGCTAAATAGAATATAAAATTACCATTTTAGGGGTTCAGGTCCAGATTCCTGGATAGGTTGTGCCGGTCTAATTGAGTTGTCGATGTATCAGCGCCCTCTTTTTAGTCTTAGTCCTCCGAATGGTTATTTCCCACTGTAGGGGAAAAGCCCGTACTTAGAATGGTTATTTCACATCACTGCCTTTTGACTGAAGTTCTTAGAAGAGGGAATGTAAAAGAATTAGACTAGGGACCTTATTCCAATCTTAAACCTTCGTTCTCCCCGCCCTGGAATTACTGAACTCCCAAGACGTTAAGCTAGCAAGACTAATAGGTTTAGGCTAGGGCGCCAACCCTGACTAGAAGTCTGTTTTTCCCACGTCCGGTAGACTTTCTTGGCTTTCACTAATAGAATAGTTCAAGCTTATTAGAATAGGTTGAGAAAAGCGCTAAGAGAGAACCTTACTCAATTACTTAAGTAAAGGTGCGTAGCTGTTTAGATACTCTTACTACTCTCTTTTCTTAATAAGTATTATGAAAACATCTTGTTTAAGAAAGTGCTTTTATTTTTAATAGACTATCCACACCATCCCATTTCAGTAGGGACAAGACCGGCAGCAAGAGCGAATGAGAGCATTATGCCCAACCCAACTGCCTTAAGCAGAGATCCACTAGCCGAAATAGTTAATTCACATAAAGGCATTTCATTAATGGCATGGAGCACGAGCTGGGTAAGATTAGCAGAATCGATAAACTTTGTGACCTCAAACCCCTGCGGTCGATACTGTAGGTCGAAATACTTCTCGTAGTTGAATAGCGGGCCAAATATGGTGCTATCAGGCATATTAGCCATTGAGCAAGGGTCCACCTTGTACCAGACAACACAACCTACACCCGTGACCACTAGCGCCAAGTAACGCCCAAAATATCAGGGACTATATGTTACAACATCAGTTAATACCCTATCCGCATTCCCAGGTTCATTCAATAATCCACGAACGCCGGCTCCTAAACTAGAGGCAGTAAACATACTATCGGGTGAAATTTTACTAGTTATATATGATAAGCCCAGGTTGTTGTTGCAGTATACAGTCAGTTTTTCCAATTTCTCACTACAATACTCTAACTCTTTAAGTAGAAATTTAGATTGACCGGGTAGAAAACGAAATGCAAAAGCCATACTTTTATTACCAAAATTCTTCTACGACCCCGGATAATGGGGTAAAACAAAATCTAAGCAAATACCTTTCTTCATATCCTGTATTGTACCCTCCCACCAAGGATGAAATGTGTTCAAAGAATGAGAAAAAGAAGGCGTACTGCTTACGCTGACCTCTGAATTACCCGAGGAAGATCTGGTATTACCATTATCAGAAGAAGTCCCGCTATCAATAGTCAGTTTTTCGAACTTCTCACACAGCGTATAATCATCCAGGTTGTCGATATTTTCAATACATTAAAAAATCGACACCAATCTATACTCTTCGGCCGCATAACTGGAAATGAATTTTTTATGTAGGATATAAACCCTATAAATAGTGCTTCCGCTATTTAACACAGTTACCAAAGGCTCACCCGCGCCAACCCGGTTTGCTAGTTCAGCAAAAAGGCGGAGGGTAGTCTAATTCTAGGTGAGTAGGGCTTATATCAGATTTACTGAGCATTTAGCCTTGTAAGCCAACAATTTTTATAATTCACTACATAGACAAAAATATCCTATCAAATAAACACTACAAATAACGACCAAAAATAGTATACTATAATTATCTTTTTCCTCTTCAACTCCTGAAACATCAGCTTTAACCTCTTGTTTTTCAACCTCTGAAATATCAGTTTTAACCTCTTGTTTTAAGCGAATTATATGTTAGACATTAATGTTAGACATTAATGTTAGCGAAAAAACCAACTTCCGCTATTAATGTTAGACATTAATTATATGGTTATGTCTAACTCTGCTCATCCAAACTGGGATTTTAAGCGAAAGTTGAGCCTTCCGGTACTCTCTCCCGAATGTGTAAAAGACTTTTTCAAGTTTGATTAGTGAAAACGTCGTCAACTCGTAACCGGGGAATATAAGTCCTCCTCCCAAGACTACTCAATCCCTGCTCTATGTCCTACTGCTGACCTTAGCGAGACAATGGGAGTGCATCTCATTTGAATAGAAAGGCTTTACCTCTCTTGTTGGACGAGACTAAAAAGTCTTTTTCAAAAGAAAAGTCTTTCGACTTAACAAAGAGAGTAGGCTGGATACTAAAAGAATTCAATACAGCGGGAGGGGGGGGGAATGAAGGTTCCTCAATAAGATAATACTTTTTTTTAATGCTGACATGACAGGGGAAATAGGCTTGCAGAGTATGTCTTTGATGACCGAATAAAGTATAAAAATAAAACTTTAAGGGCCACCAAAAAGGAAAAAACGGACATCATGCTCGGCGGCTAAAGGGAAAGAAATTGGAAAGGTGCTCAAGATTGATTATACTACCTCTGATGTTGAGGGCGATCGTTCTATTTTATTGTGTGCAGAAGTTGATCTTACTAAGCCTTTTTTATTTTATCTAAGTTTAAATCGCACTGTGTGGAAAATTGAGTATGAGAGCCTTCATATGATCTCTTTTAATTATGGCAAAAGCAAATATGGCTTTAAGGATGATAACTGTCCATTAAAGCAAGTTGAAGGCCAAACTGATACAACGAAAGATCCAGTTGATAGTCATGGGAACAGTAGCGATTGGCCGGGGTTGAAGCAGACCTTTCCTATTTATTCATTATAATAACTATATGAAAAGAGGAAAGGACTTTTTTATAGAGAGGGGTTGAAAATATCTCAGAGCGAACGTAAGCTTTGCCATGAGAGTAGATCAGCGGAGTTTACGATCATAAAGAAAAGGCTAACCTCACCTTACGGATCATTTCACTTGCTTGACTGGTTTGCTTTCCAGGTTACTCACTTCCGTTCTATCGGGATGAACTAGCGATATGAGAGTTATCCCATCTTCGATGACTGGTGATTCGGCAACCGATTGATTCGGCGCATCTAAGTATTGAAAAACCCAAATTCGTTGGTATCTTTGCTGAAGGTCTCTTCGCATAAACCACCATGTTAACATAAATCAATGATGTTATCCGATTTCATAAATATGAAATTTATGAAATCGGATAATGCATTAGTCATTAATTGAATGAAATTAATTTTTCTATAATTAATTGAATGTCTAACATTGATTTATGTTATATATATATGGTTATGTCTGATAATGTCTAAATTAATTTATGATAATATCTATTAATTTCTTTATTAATAGACCCTCTAAATGAATCGGATAATGCATTAGTCATTCATTGGGGAAAAGAACATGATGATGCCTAACATGAGCGAATATCTATTCGCTCCCCTAAGCTTGTTCTTTTTCAAGAAAAAATGAATTGCAATCTTGGTTTAGTTTTGTTAATTTGAAAATTTTCATATTTATCAAGATTTTTAAGTGTGCAATCCTTTTGTGAAAATGTTGATGGGGGATGTTAAATTTATATTACGGTCAAATTTGTCTACTAGTAGTAGATTACGTCAGAGCTTTGTTACGTCAAATTTGAGAATCGTAACAAATCTGTATTACAAGTCGAAACTACAAGGGGTTGTTTGGTAGGAGTTATTACAAAAAAGGAAATTTTATCTCCTATAGTAAATGTTGATATCTTATTTATTATAAATAAATATATTTTTAAAAAATTATCTCCTATAGCTAGCTTTTAATTTTTATAGCAAAATATCTATTTATGGCCACTTCCTACCTTTAAGCCATTAAATACGTTGTGTATTATTTTTCTCTCTCCTTCTTTTTTCTCTCTCACAAAATTACCGTATAGGAAGTAAACTTCTCTCTCCCTCTTTCCTCCTTTCTCTTTCCTCTTTCTTCTCTTTTTCCCCCGATTTTTCCTCTCTGCTTTTAGAAACCCTAGGAGGGGCTGTGTTCCGCCAACGACAGATCCGGCCGGCGACCACTTCCCCCCCTTCCTTATTGTGTCACCCCTAACCCCCTCCTCCCTTATCCTTCTTCCTGCATCTGCCCCATTCTCTCTGTCACAACGCCATTCTCTCTGTCACAACGCCATTCTCTTCCCCATTTTCTCTATCAATGATTCTCCACTGATTCATCTCTATTATCTCTCTCAATTTTCAACTTTTTTTGCTCCAAAGAACTGTGGTAAGTAGAAACAAAGATTTGGGGAAACAAAAGATAAAGGAGAAACAAAGATTTGGAGAAATACAAGTGCAGATCTCAAAATTTTCGAAGCAGAAATGAGAGATTCACTACCTGGACGACTCAGAGGGGCTCGGTACCGGGGGTGACGCCCCACATGGCGACGACCTGGATATCGGTGGATTGGGGACGGAGTTTGGGGCTAAGGAACTTGAAGAGTATGTTACCCTTTTTAATTGTATTTCAATGTATCTCGCTGTATTCTATGTATTTCGTTATATTCACTGTCTTTATTAGTTTTTTCTACTTTTTCAATATATTCACTGTTTTTAACTGTATTCAATGTAATTATATAATTTTAAAGCTTCACTTTGTTTTACTGTTTTGTCCAACAGTATATATTATAAGCAGTATGTATTCAATGTATTGTAGAATGCATTCATATGTTTTTTAAATTAATATAACTAGCTTTAGTGTATGTGCGTTGCACATGAATTCTGCGTGTATCAATAAAATAATACGAATTATGTGTAATAGCAATTGACATCGATATAGATGTAACATTCATTTAAATGGAAAAATAAATATTATTTGTCACGACCCTAAACCCAGACCCGGTCGTAATGGCGCCTCTCGTGAAGACAAGGCCAACCAACTCTTCCCAATTTGACGTTAAGCAGTTAAACAATAAGAAAACAGTCTAAAACATGATTTAATATTACTAAGTAGTAGATAATATCATAAATATGCGGAAGGGTAATCCAACACAGCCCGATACCGGGGTGTCACTAGTCATGAGCATCTATAAATCCTACTAAAAATCTGATAAGTCTATACACTATTACAAAAGTCTGATAAGAGATAGAAAAGATAAAGAGGGAGAAACACGGGTCTGCGGACGTCAAGCAGCTACCTCGTGAACTCCGAATGTCCGCCGGGAGCTCTCAACTCGCACTGGCAGAATCAGCAACGCCTAAATCTGCACATAGGGGTGCAGGGAGTAAAGTGAATACTCCAACTCAGTGAGTAACAAATGTAAATGAAGACTGAAAGCAAGAAATCACGCAAGGCACAAAACATTCTATAATAAAGCAGCAAAACCATTTAAAATCAGTAAATTAGTGAAAGATAGGTAAAATCCTTTAACTCAAATGTAGTTTCATGAAGAGCCTTTTTTAATAATTAAGCAGGTAATTGACAGCCAAATATAAAAAAGTAAACACACAAAGGCTCGCCCCTCGGGCACAGTATCAACAAATCCGCCCCTCGGGCATAGTATCAACAAATCCGTCCCTCAGGCAATATCTCAGAACAGTACCAGCCCCTCGGGCAATCACATAAAGCAATACCAGCCCCTCGAGCTCAATATCACATCACAATGGGTACCCGCGCTCACTTGGGGTGTACAGACTCCTAGAGGGGCCCCTTACGGCCCAAGCGCAATATCAAGCCACCTCGTGGCATCATCACTAGGCCCTCGTTCCCATATCAATCAAGCCACCTCGTGGCGTACATATCACAGGCCCTCGACATCATAATCAGTGTCAAATGTTTCCTCACAACATAGGCCCTCGGCCTCACTCAGTCAAGAATCCTCACAAGCCACTCGAGCAATAGTAAAACAGTGTTTCTCAGCC
This sequence comes from Nicotiana tabacum, assembly GCF_000715075.1. Taxonomy (NCBI): domain Eukaryota; kingdom Viridiplantae; phylum Streptophyta; class Magnoliopsida; order Solanales; family Solanaceae; genus Nicotiana; species Nicotiana tabacum. The sequence goes on along the minus strand of NC_134090.1, from coordinate 32,871,616 downwards.
CAAACATCATTTAAAAATATCATTTAAGTATTAAAACTGAGTAAACATGGTTGAATACAAAAACAGTAGAAAATAACATGACTGAGTTCAAGTATAAAGTCAAAACAGTCAGGAAATATCAGTAAAAATCCCCGAAGGGTTCAAATATTTGGCTCAAGGCCCAAATATGGCATTCAACTCAAGTAATGATGACAACAAATAGATTTCAGTTAAATACGCGGAAAAATCATCAATTGGGATGGACCAAGTCACAATCGCCCAATAGTGCACGACCTCACACTCGTCATCATGCGTGTGCCTCACCTCAATATAGCACTACGATGTGCAAATTTGGGGTTTCAAACCCTCAGAACATCATTCACAATCATTACTCACCTCGAACCGGTCAAATCTCTAGCTCGCGACGCCCTTGCCCCTCGAATCGACCTCCACTCGAGTCGAATCTATCCAAAATCAGAACGAGGACGTCAAAATATGCTAAGGGAACGAAGCCCAAGCGAAAACAATCAATATATGACAAATCCCGAAATTACCAAAACCCGACCCCCGGTCCCACGTCTCGAAATTCAACAATTTTTACATCAATAGGTTCCTTATCTCCCCACGAGTTCATACATATCAAAAGTTCTGAAATCCGACCTCAAATGGTCCTTCAAATCCTCAATTGAAGACCTAAGTTCCAAAGCCCTAGTTTCCCCAATTTTCACCCTTAATTTCCATGATTTCTAGCTCTAATCCATGAAGTAATAGCATAGGAACGAGTTTTAGGTTCAAATTCTTTACCTCAATGAAGTTCCCTTGAAATCCCTCTTTCAAATCGCCCAAAGAGCTCCAAAGCCGAGATAAAAATGGTGAAATTAGCTAAAATTTGTGAACACCACAATTTATACTTTCTGCCCAGGCATTTTCACATCTAAGACACAATACCCGCTTCTGCGGTACTGCATATACGGCCAAATTACCGCTTCTGCGGTTCTTCACTTAAAAGGCCCAATCCGCATCTGCGGTCAACTCTCCGCATGTGCGGTCATACTACTGCATTTGTGGTTCCTGACGATTCCTCCAAAATCCACTTCTGCGGCTCCTCTTCCGCACGTGCGGTCCCCAATCCGCATGTGCAGAAATTCCAGAAGCAGCTGAGATTCTGCAACTTCACATGTCTCAAACCTTTCCGTCAACCATCCGAAATCATCTTGAGCCCCACCGGGTCCTTAACCAAAAGCACAAACATATCCTAATACCTTATTCAAACTTGTTCCAATCATCAAAACACCTCAAACAACATCAAATCACCCAAAACACATCGGGTTCAAGCCAAACTTTCAAAAATATTCCTAATTTTGCTTTTGATAAAAAACCCAACCAAACCACGTTTGAATGACCTAAACTTTTGCACACACATCGCAAATGGCACAACGAAATTATTGTAACTCTCGGAATTCCATTCCGACTCCTATATCAAAATCTCGCCTACTAACCGGAAATCGCCAAAATATCAACTTCGCCAATTCTAGCCTAAATCTACTCCGGACCTCCAAAACTCATTCTGATCACGCTTCTAAGTCATAAATTACCTCCCGAAGCTAACTGAACCATCGAAACTCACATCCGAGCCCTCTAATACATAAGTCAACATCCGATTGACTTTTCCAACTTAAGCTTCCTCAAAAGATACTAAGTGTCTCAAACCTTACCAAATTTATTCCCGATTCAATCCGACCAACCCGATATCACATAACACGAAAAAAGAAAGCATAAAGATTATAAATGGGAAAAATGGAGCGGTAACTCATGAGATGACTGGACGGGTCATCACATCCTCCCCAACTTAAATAAACGTTCGTCCTCGATCGAGTCAAGAGACATACCTGAAGCCTTAAATAGGTGAGGATATTTGCTCCGCATCTCCCGCTCGGTTTCCCAGGTAGCCTCCTCCACGGGCCGATCTCTGCACTGCACTTTCATCGAAGCTATATCCTTTGACCTCAACTTTCGAACCTAATGACCCAAAATAGCTACTCGCTCCACATCATAAGTCAAATCATCATCCAACTGAACCGTGCTGAAATCCAAAACATGAGACGGATCCCCAATATACTTTCGGAGCATAGAAACATGAAATACCGATGCGCACTCGACAAGCTGGGTGGAAAAGCAAGCTCATAAGCCACCTCCCCAATCCTCCGAAGCACCTCAAAAGGCCCAATAAACCGCGGATTCAATTTCCCTTTCTTCCCAAATCTCATAAAACCCTTCATGGGTGAAACCTTCAACAGAACCTTCTCACCAATCATGTAGGACACATCTCGAGCCTTCCTGTTAGCATAACTCTTTTGCCTCAACTACGCGGTACGAAGCCTCTCCTGAATCACCTTCACCTTTTCTAAGGCATACTATACCAAGTCTGTCCCCAATAGCTTAGCCTCACCGGGCTCAAACCAACCAACTGGAGATCTACACCGCCTCCCATACAAAGCCTCATATTGAGCCATCTGAATACTCGATTGGTAGCTGCTGTTATAAGCAAACACTGCAAGCGGTAGAAACTGATCCCATGACCCTCCGAAATCCATGACACAAACACGTAACATGTCCTCCAATATCTGAATAGTGCACTCGGACTGTCCGTCCATCTGAGGGTGAAAACCTGTGCTCAACTCAACATGAGTACCCAACTCTCGTTGCACAGACCTCCAAAATTGCGAAGTAAACTGAGTGCCCCTATCTGAAATGGCAGAAACTGGGACACCATGCAAACGAACAATATCCCAGATATAGATCTCTACCAACCGCTCTGAAGAATAGGTAGTACACACAGGAATGAAGTGCGCGTACTTGGTCTGCCGATCCACAATCACCTAAATAACATCGAACTTTCTCAAAGTCCGTGGAAGTCCAACAAAAAAGTCCAAGTGATCCTCTCCCACTTCCACTCTGGAATATCTATCCGCTGAAGCAAGCCACCCGATCTCTGATACTCATATTTTACCTGCTGACAATTGAGTCACCGAGCTACAAGCCCCACAATGTCTTTCTTTATTCTTCTCCACCAATAGTGCTGCCTCAAATCCTGATACATCTTCATGGCACCCGGATGAATGGAATACCGCGAGCTATGAGCCTCCTCCAGAATCAACTCTCGAAGCCCATCCACATTGGGCACACAAATCTGGCCCCACATTCTCAACACCCAATCATCACCAATGGTCACATCTCTTGCATCATCATGCTGAACTCTATCCTTAAGGACAAGCAAATATGGATCATCATACTGGCGATCTCTGATGCGATCATATAAAGAAGACCAGAAAGCACGTAAGCCAATACCCGACTGGGCTCCAAAACATCTAATCTCATGATCCGATTGGCCAAGTCCTGGACGTCAACTGCAAGAGGTCTCTCCCCAAATGGAATATATGCTAAACTCCCAATACTCACCGCCTTTCGGCTCAAGGCATCGACCATCACATTGGCCTTTTCCGGATGGTACAATATAGTGATATCATAATCCTTAAGCAACTCCAACTATCTCCGCTGCCTCAAATTGAGATCCTTCTGTTTAAACAAGTGCTGGAGGCTACGATGATCAGTAAACACCTCACAAGACACACCATACAAGTAATGCCTCCAAATTTTCAACGCGCAAACTATGGCAGCCAACTCTAAATCATGAACGGGGTAGTTCTTCTCATGGGGCTTCAACTGACGAGAAACATAAGCAATAACTCTACCCTCCTGCATCAATACACAACCAATGCCAACTCTCGAAGCATCACAATACACGTACATGAACCTGAAGCTGATGGCAAAACTAACACTAGAGCTGTGGTCAAAGCTATCTTGAGCTTCTGAAAGCTCTCCTCACACTCGTCCGACCAAACAAATGAAGCACCCTTCTGAGTTAACTTGGTCAAGGGCGATGCGATGGATGAGAATTCCTGAACAAAACGACGATAATACCCTGCCAAACCAAGAAAGCTGCGAATCTCTGTGGCTGAGGACGGTCTGGGCCAACTCTAAACCGCCTCTATTTTCTTCGGATCAACCTGAATACCCTCGCTGGATACCACGTGCCCTAAGAAAGCCACTAAACTGAGCCAAAACTCACAGTTGGAGTATTTTGCATAAAACTTCTCCTTTCTCAATCTCTACAACACAACTCTCAAATGCTCCGTGTGCTCCTCCTGAATATGCGGATATACCAGAATATCATCAATGAAGACTATGACAAACAAGTCAAGATAAGGCCGGAACACATTGTTCATCAAATGCATGAATGCTGTTGGGGCATTAGTCAGCCCAAAAGACATCACCAAGAACTCATAATGACCATATCTGGTCCTGAAAGCTGTATTAAGAATATCTGAGTCCCTGATCTTCAACTAGTGATAACCTGAATGGAGATCAATCTTGGAGAACACTCTCGCTCCCTGAAGCTGGTCGAATAAATCATCAATGCGAGGCAAAGGATACTTATTCTTAATTGTTACTTTGTTCAATTGCCTATAATCAATGCACATTCTCACAGTGCCATCCTTCTTTTTCACAAATAGAACCGGCGCACCCCAAGGTGACACACTAGGCCGAATGAACCCTTTATCAAGGAGTTCCTGAAGCTGCTCCTTTAATTCCTTCAACTCCGCTGGTGCCCTACGATACGGCAGAATAGAAATGGGCTGAGTGCCCGACACCAGGTCAATACCAAAATTAATATCCCTGTCTGATGGCATGCCCGACAGGTCTACGGGAAACATCAAAAAAATCCCTCACAAGTGGAACAGAATCAATACTAGGAGTCTCAGCACTGATATCCCTAACAAAGGCTAGATACAAAAGACAACCCTTCCTAACCATACGCTGGCATTTCAAGAATGAGATCACTCTACTAGGAACATAATCAGTCACACCTCGCTACTCAATCCGTGGCACACCCGATATAGCCAATGTGGCTATCTTAGCATGACAGTCCAGAATAGCACGACACGGAGATAGCCAATCCATGCCCAAAATGACATTGAAATCCACTGTACACAATAATAGAAGATCCACACGGGTCTCCAGACCCCTAATAGTCACCACACACGACCAGTACACACGGTCTACAACAATAGTATCGCCCACAGGGTAGATACAAGAACAGGTAAAGCAAGAAACTCATGGGGCATACCCAAATAATGAGCAAAGTATGATGACACATAAGAAAAGGTGGAACCGGGATCAAATAATACAGAGGCATCTCTGTGGCAGACTGAAAAAATACCTGTGAGAACAGCATCTGAAGCAATAGTATCGGGTCTACATGGAAGTGCATAGAAATGGGCCTGACCGCCACCTGATCGACCTCCCCCTCCGGGTCGACCCCTAGCTGACTGGCCTCTACCCCTAACTGGCTAGGGGATGGTGGTGAAGTAACTGGCGCTGAAGCCGATGACTGACCCCTCTGCTGAGATAAACTCGCAAGACGACAAGGGCATTGCCTCCACATATGCCCCATCTCACCACACTCATAACAACTCCCAGGTGTTGGAGAAGGGGACTGAAGGGAACCCCTCGCATTAGAGTGACTAGCAGATACACTCGGCATATAAGAGCCCTGAGCTGATGGAGCATGGGACGAACTCTGATCTAGAAAGGCACTAAGTGATGACTGGCCCTGACGAGAACTGTGAGAACCATGACCCGATGATGCCCCACGATAACCTGGGCGAGCTGGCTGAGCATGCCTGAATGGACGGCCTCTGCCATGCTGAAACTGACCTCTCGAAGGAGTACCACTGTAACTACCAGATCCTCGAGGCCTTTTGGCCTCCCTCTCCTCACGCTCCTGGCGACAAACAGACTCAATCTCACGGGCAATATCCACAACCTCCTCGAAAGTAGCACCAATTACCCTTTCCCTGGTCATAAGAATGCGAAGCTGATAAGTGAGGCCATCAACAAACCTCCTAATCCTCTCTCTATCTGTCGGAACCATACAAATAGCATGACGAGCTAACTCAGAGAACCTCATCTCGTACTACGTCACAATCATCTCTCCTGATGCAACCACTCAAACTCCCTACGTAGCTCTTCTCTGTGGGACTGCACACATACTTCTCCAGGAAGAGAACGGAGAACTGCTGCCAGGTAAGGAGTGCTGCACCAACAGGCCTACGCCTCTCAAAAACCTCCCACCAAGTGAAGGCAGCTCCAGAAAATTGATAAGCAGTGAAAGTGACTCCGCTGGTCTCCAGAATACCCGCAGTACGAATCATCCTCTGGAATTTGTCTAAGAAACCCTAGGCATCCTCACCCTCTACACTGAAGGTCGGAGGCTGCAGTATACCAAACCTCTCCAACCTACGCTGCTCATCCTCCGACATAGCAAGAACTACATAGTCCTGAGTAGCTGCAGCCAGCTAGGCTGGATATGTCCCCGGCGTCTGAAGTCCCTGCACGACCTGCTCAGGTGTGCGAGCGGTGGGAGTCTGATTGCCTCTCCCGACCTGAAAAGTTGCTGCGGCTGTAGTGGCTGAAACCGCCTGAGCTAGGCTAGTGCAAACTGATAAGATCTGAGCCAAGGCCTCCTAAATACCCAGAATCACCATGGGCACAGCTGGTGCCTGAGCTGGTGCTGCTGGAGAGACCATAACTAGAACCTGACCCTAAACTGGGGAAGCTGGTGGATCTGCAGGTGCTACCCTAGCTACTCTACCCCTACCACGACCACAATTGCGTCCTCGGCCTCTAGTGGCCACGGCTGGTGGTACTGGTGGTCGTCCACCGGTAGCACATGTCCTCACCATTTGTGAGAGAATAGAACAACAAAAGTTTAGTACTCGGATCAACAAATTCGCACGACAAGAATTTCAAGAATATGAAGTTTTCCTAAAGGTTCTACAGCCTCTCGAGGATAAATACAGACGTCTCCGTACCGATCCGCGAGACTCTACTAAACCTGCTCATGACTCATGAGACCTATGTAACCTAGTCTCTAATACCAACATGTCACGACCATAAACTCGGACTCGATCGTGATGGCGCCTCTCGAGAAGACAAGGCCAGTCAACTATTCCCATTTCGACGTTAAACAGTTAAACAACAAGAAAACAGTCTAAAATATGATTTAATAATACTAAGTAGCAGATAATATCATAAATATGCGGAAGGACAACCCAACACAACCCGATACCGGGGTGTCACTAGTCATGAGCATCTATAAATCCTACTACAAATCTTATAAGTCTATACACTATTACAAACTTCTGATAAGAGATAGAAAAGATAAAGAGGGAGAAAAACGGGTCTGCGGACGTCAAGCAACTACCTCGTGAACTTTGAATGTCCGCCGGGAGCTCTCAACTCGCACTGGTAGTATCAGCAACGCCTGAATCTGTATATAGGGGTGCAGGAAGTAAAATGAGTACTCCAACTCAGTGAGTAACAAATGTAAATAAATACTAAAAGCAAGAAATCACGTAAGGCACAAAGCATTCTATAATGAAGCAGTAAAACCATTTAAAATCAGTAAATCAGTGAAAGATAGGTAAAATCCTTTAACTCAAATGTAGTTTCATGAAAAGCCTTTTTCAATAATTAAGCAGGTAATTGACTGCCAACTATGAAAAAGTAAACACATAAAGGCTCGCCCCTCGGGACAAATCTGCCCCTCAGGCAACATCTCAAAATAGTACCAGCCCCTCAGGCAATCACATAGAATAATACCAGTCCCTCGGACAATCACATAGAACAATACCAGCCTCTCGGGCTCAATCTTACATCACAATGTGTACCCGCGCTCACTAGGGGTGTACAGACTCTTGGAGGGGCCCCTTACGACCCAAGCGCAATATCAAGCCACTTCGTGACATCATCACTAGGCCCTCGGCCTCATATCAATCAATCCACCTCATGTCATACATATCTCAGGCCCTCGGCCTCATAATCAGTATCAAATGTTTCCTTACAATATAGGCCATCGGCCTCACTCAGTCAAGAATCCTCACAAGCCACTCGGGCAATAGTAAAACAGTGTTTCTCAGTCCAAACATCATTTAAAAATATCATTTAAGTTTTAAAACTGAGTAAACATGGCTGAGTACGAAAACAGTGGAAAATAACATGACTGAGTTCAAGTATAACGTCAAAACAGTGAGGCAATACCAGTAAAAATCCCCGAAGGATTCAAATAGTTGGCTCAAGGCCCAAATATGGCATTCAACCCAAATAATGATGGTAACAAATAGATTTCAGTCAAAATACGCGGAAAAATCATCAATCGGGATGGACCAACTCACAATCCCACAATAGGGCATGACCCCACGCTCGTCATCAAGCGTGTGCCTCACCTCAATATAGTACTACGATGTGCAAATTCGGGGTTTCAAACATTCAAAACATCATTTACAATCATTACTCGACGTACTTGCCCCTCGAATCGACCTCTACTCGCGTCGAATCTATCCAAAATCAGAACGAGGATGTCAAAATATGCTAAGAGAACGAAGCCCAAGCAAAAACAATTAATATATGACACAAATCCCAAAATTACCAAAACCCGACCCCCCAGTTCACATCTCGAAATTCAAATTTTTTTACATCAATAGATTCCTTATCTCCCCACGAGTTCATACATATCTAAAGTTCTGAAATCCAACCTCAAATGGTCCTTCAAATCCTCAATTAAAGGCCTAAGTTCCCAAGCCCTAGTTTCTCCAATTTTCACCCTTAATTTCCATGATTTCTAGCTCTAATCCATGAAATAATAGCATAGGAACGAGTTTTATGTCCAAATTCCTTACCTCAATGAAGTTTCCTTGAAATTCCTCTTTCAAATAGCCCAAAGAGCTCTAAAGCCAAGATAAAAATGGTGAAATTAGCTAAAATTTGCGAAGGTCACAATTTATACTTTCTGCCCAGGCATTTTCACATCTGTGACACAATACCCACTTCTGCGGTACCGCATATGCGGCCAAATTACTGCTTCTGCGGTTCTTCACTTAAAAGGCCCAATCCGCATCTGCGGTCAACTCTCCGCATCTACGCCTTCGCTGGTGCAGTCACACTACCGCATCTGCGGTTCCTAACGATTCCTCCAAAATCCGCTTCTGCGGCTCCTCTTCCGCACGTGCGGCGTCGCACCTGCGGTCCCCAATCCGCAGGTGCTGAAATACCAGAAGCAGCTGAGATTCTACAACTTCACAAGTCTCAAACCTTTCCGTCAACCATCCGAAATCACTCTGAGGCCCCCGGTACCTCAACCAAAAGCACAAACATATCCTAATACCTTATTCAAACTTGTTCCAATCACCAAAACACCTCAAACAACATCAAATCACCCAAAACACATCAGATTCAAGCCAAACTTTCAAAAATCTTTCGAATTTCGCTTTTGATCAAAAACCCAATCAAACCACGTCCGAATGACCTGAAATTTTGCACATACATCCGAAATGATACAACGGAACTACTACAACTCTCGGAATTCTATTGCGACCCCTATATCAAAATCTCGTCTACCAACCGGAAATCGCCAAAATATCAACTTCGCCAATTCAAGCCTAAATCTACTCCGGACCTCCAAACTCATTGCGATCACGCTCCTAAGTCTTAAATCACCTCCCGAAGCTAACCAAACCATCAGAACTCACATCCAAGCCCTCTAACACATAAGTCAACATCCAGTTAACTTTTCCAACTTAAGCTTCCTCAAAAGAGACTAAGTGTCTCAAACCTTACCAAATTCATTCCCGATTCGATCCGACCAACCCGAAATCACATAACACAGATAAACAAAGCATAAAGAGCAGAAATGAGAAAAATGGAACGGTAAGTTATGAGACGACTGGCCGGATCATCACATTATTATATTAACATAATAATTGAATTCAAAGTAATGATGCGTATTCTAAACCTAAAAAGACAAAGACAATATTGTGTTGTTGAGATAATAATATTTTATTTTGATGTACCATGCATATATCTTATCTGTGACGTAGTGGATGGAGATGCTCTTCCCTTAACCAGAGGTCTCGAGTTCGAGTCCTGAGCATGAAAAAAATCCTTTGTAGAGAGCGCTCCCCCCTCCCTCCAACGAGATTCTATATGACGCAAATTTGAATATAATCGGACTCCAATGCGAGTACCTAACACGGAATGAAAAATCAGAAAAATGCACATATCTCATCTACACATAGACAATATACTTGGTGTATGTTCTTTTTGTAACTTCGGCGACCTAAACCCTTATGAAATTGGTAAACATGAATTGCAACGATAATCTTCTATAAGGTAAAGTAATGACCTTTCTGTATTCTTGCACTTCGTAGTTCTAGCAATATGACTCTTTAAACTTTTTCCGCCTATAAATTAAATGGCTAAGTTTTTGTTGATCCGTAAAAAGAGATTACGTAATCAATTAACATAAAACTGATGTTCGAATGAACATGATGAATACCTCTTACTTATGTTAGTATTTTATAATGTCGTTTGTGTAAATTAAATGGTAGTCTCAACCATTAATTATTACAATAATATTCTGTACGGGTAGTAGTATGGACTTGGTTTTTTTGTGCTCTTTTAGTTTATAACAAATTAACAATAATAATGTCAACAGAATAAACGCTTTAAATAAGAATTACTCGAATTTCAAAAGTGCCACAAAAGAATAGCCTAAAATGTAAAAGTCGTGTATTAATTTGATTCCTGAATATTTTCAACACAATGTGGTTCGGTCAGGTCCCACTGGGTAACATATCAATTTATGCCGCAAGAGTAGTAAAAGGAGCAAACATCAACATTGCAGTTCTATTGCCTATTAGCTTCTCCAAAGCTGTATTGATGCCAGTTAATTCCTGACACTCATTTTTAATAAATGATATTTTAAATTACAATTATTTATTATTTTAAAACAACGTCTTGAGGCCAGCTTTTTCGCTATTAGCTCTATACCCATTTTTTTAAATTTTTTTTAACTTAAACCCACTTTTTAAACAACTTCAGTCCCCTTTCTTCTTCTTCTTCTTCTTCTTCTTCTTCTTCTTCTTCTTCTTCTTCTTCTTCTTCTTCTTCTGCTGCTATTGGTGCTTCTATGAAACTTCAGTTCATAGGATGATTGCCATAACTATGTTTATCGGATTATTTAAAAACAAATTACAAATAATTACGTAAGTTAGTAGACAATAATTTGCGAATATTTCCACGTAATTCTATTCTTTTCACGTTTATTATTTCCAAAATTTATAATTTAGATACTGTTGGCAATCTGATTATTTTATAGTAGTAATACACTATGAAAGAATAAGGCGATTATTTATCTAGTATGTTAGAAAGGTTTTTCAAAAATTTCAGCTTATATAGTGCTGAAATTTTTACAAATGAACTAAATAACTTCAGCATCTTCTGCTGAACTTTTTGAAAAAGCTTTATGACAAAACTAATGAATCCAGGACAAAAAACTTCAGCTTATATAGTGTTGAAGTTTTTCAAATGAAATAAATAACTTCAGCATCTTCTGCTGAAGTTTTTGAAAAAGCTTATCCACGCCAAAAAAACTTCAGCTTATTTAGTGCTGAAGTTTTTACAATGAACAACTAAATAACTTCAGCATCTTCTGCTGAAGTTTTTGAAAAAGCTTTACGACAAAACTAATGAATCAAAGACAAAACCTTCAACTATTTTAGTGCTGAAGTTTTTACAAATGAACTAAATAACTTCAGCATCTTATTCAGGACAAAAAAACTTCAGCATATGGCCTTTGCTACTTCAGTCCCGTCTACTAAAATGCTGAAGTTTTGCGTGATTGCCTTTGCTACTTCAGCCCCGTATGCTGAAGTTACGCAAAAAAATGGGTACGCTTGCAATTATTTTTTACAAAGCGGACACAAGTTAAAACGTGACCCAAAAAGCGAGTATAGATGCAAATCCCCCTCTTCTACCTAACATATAGTTGTTAAACTTAAATATTAGTTTGATCTATATTTTAACTTAAAAAACTTCGATTAACTGCTTGCTGAAAATTAAACTGTAAAACTTCAGGGTTCGATCACGCATACTGCTACAGACAAAAGGGCAGCCTCATTAAGCTTCCGTAATGCATGGGGTCCAAAAAAGGGTCGGATCACAAGGGTTTATTATATGCAGCTTTACCATACTGCTACAGACAAATACATATATGTTACATATGTCGAACTTGCATAATTTTTCGATTTTAAATATCCAAGCTTCATATCTAGAGTCAACACGCTAAATGTACAAAGAGACATAAATCCTGTGATTTAAATAATACTGATACTCAGCAGTTGTCCTTGATGTTCAGGCTGGATTGGCTAATTAAAATTAGTAAGATATTCAGAAAACTTAGAGTGTTGGTAAATGGAAGACGCAACATGAATCAAAATGCTTGTTGGCAACCCTCCCGTGGAGAAAGCTCCTTGCCTCGACGACTCATTAATTCAAATATGTGACTTACATGTTTCTACCCTCCCCATATTCCCTTTTCCACACGTTCATAGTGTCGCGACCCAAATTTTTCACCGCCGGAATCGTGATGGCGCTTAACTCTTGAATGCTAGGCAAGCCAACAGATACGGCTCTAACACGTTAATCATTAACCAAAACAATAATAAACATTAACTAAAGCTAAACAAATATGAAGTGCAAAAATTTTATAATAGTTCAAAATTCTAATACATGACTACCCCAATGATCTGGTGTCACAATCCACGAACGTCTAAGAATTTCCACAAATACTGGTTTAAAGGAAACTGCATCTATTTTGCGGAAAGAAAGAAAACATGAACTAAGATAGAGGGAAGGGGACTAGTACTCCAGGGTCTGCGAACGTCGACAGATCTACCTTGGGTCTCCTGTGGACTGAAGGCAGCAACCTCAAACTCTGATTAGTATGGTCCAGTACCGGGATCTGCACAGAAAGTGCAGAGTACAGTATCGGTACAACCGACCCCATGTACTGGTAAATGCTAAGCCTAACCTCGGTGAAGTAGTGATGAAGTTAGGACACGACAAACAACATAAACCTGTGCAGTTAAAAAATATACTAACCGAATAACAAGTAATAAAAGCTAAGCAGAAATGAACGGGAAGGGGCAACATGCTATGGGAGTTCCAACATACAGAATCACAGCAGTAAAGAAAATCTAAACAACTAGTACACTGGAACCGATAACAACAAATAAACACAGCAAATAGAAAATGCACGACATCACCCTTCGTGCTTTTACTCTCAATCCTCACCATGCAATCAATAATAGAGATGTGCACGACATTACCCTTCGTGCTTTATCACTCTTCTTTACCATATGAATAATAGAAATGTGCACGGCATCACCCTTCGTGCTTTATCACTCTTCCTCACCATATGAATAATAGAATTATGCACGACATCACCCTTCATGCTTTATCACTCTTCCTTACCATATGAACAATATAAATGTATACGGCATCACCCTTCGTGCTTTATCACTCTCCCTTACCATAAGAAACAACAGAAACAATAATAACCCGACAAGGACATCACAATCAAACAACTTCGTTTCATCACTTAATTTCACAACAGAAATCTCAACTGAAGACAATACTCAACCAATATCCAAAACAAGGAAAAAACATAATAAGACTTGTTTATCATGAGTAATAATTAGTTTAAGCATGAACAATACGTACAAAGGAACACAACGATCACAAGTATAAGACTCACTCGCATGCTATGGTCTGACAACGACGTACATATACTCGTCACCACACATATACGCCGTACTTAGCAACTAAACAAGTAGCAAATAAGGCAACAACACCTAATCCCTCAAGATAAGGTTAGCCACGACACTTACCTCGATTCCACGACCATACTCAAGCCTCAAATACTGCTTTTTCCTTAGTTTTCACTTCCAATCTGCTCGTATCTATGCATAATTAACTTATTAACATCAATTAACGCCAAAGAAACCAATTATAATGTATGATTATAGATTCCCTAACATTTTCCCTAAAAAGTCAAAAATCGACCCCGGGCCCGCTTGGTCAAAACTCAAAGTTCGGACCAAAATACGATTACCCATTCACCCCCAAGCCCGGATATGCAATTGGTTTTTAAATCCGACCTCAATTTGAGGTCTAAAACCCCAAATTTCGAAATTCCTAAATTCTACCCCAAAACACCCAATTTCCTATGAAATCCCTAGATTTTGTGATGAAATCTTGTAAAAGGATAAAATAGATTGACAGAAAAGAGTTAGAAATCATTTACCTATGATTTGGGGAAGAATTGGTCTTTGGAAAATCGTCTCTTAAAGTTTAGGGTTTGAAAATTAAGAAAAGAATCAAAAATCTCGTCTAAGTCCCTTTTTGCACAGTTGCAGATGTCGCATTTGCGACCAGAGCTTCGCAATTGCGAGACCGACATCGCAAATGCGAACCTGCCGCATTTCTGCTACTGTCGCAAATGCGAACCCTTTGGTCGCAAATGCGAAGGTTTTCCTTTCCCAGACTACTTCGCAAATGGGAAGATATGTTCGCAATTGCGAACTCTGCTGGCCCAGGTCTTCTTCACAATTGCGATAAAGACCTCGCAATTGCCATGACTGTTAAGATCACAAATGCAAAGCCTGATCTCGCAATTGCAAGATCAGAGGCCTGCAACAGGTATCAGCTGCAACATCAGATTTCTAAGTTCCAAACTTAATCCGTAGCCTATCCAAAACTCACCCGAGCCCTTAGGGCGCCAAACCAAACATGCACACAAGTCTTGAAACATCATATGAACTTGCTTGCGCGATCAAATCGCCAAAATAGCATCTAGAACTACGAATTCAACACCAAAACACATAAAATTTTCAAGATAGTTCAAACTTTCTATTTTCTCAACCAAAGGTCCGAATCACGTCAAATTACTTCTGTTTTCACCAAATTTCACAGATAAGGTTAAAATATTATAACGGACCTGTATTAGGCTCCGAAACCAAAATACGAGCCCAATACCAACAAGTTCAAGCATTATTCAATTTCTAAAAGCCATTATATTTTTCAGTTAACAATTTTCTTCAAAAAATCATTTCTCGGGCTAGGGACCTCGGAATTCGATTCGGGGCATACGCCCAGGTCCCATATTTTACTACGGACCCTCCGAGACCGTTAAATCATGGGTCTGGGTCCGTTTACTAAAAATATTGACCGAAGTCAACTTAAATCAATTTTTTAAAGGCGGACTCAATAATTTTCTCAAATTTCACATAAAGACTTTTCGGAAATGAGCCCGGACTGTGCATGCAAATCGAGGAGGAAGAAAAGGAGGTTTTGAAGATCTCAGAACCCCGAATTGGGTCCTAAAACATGAGATGAACTTTTGGGTCATCACATTCTCCACCTCTAAAATAACCGTTCTTCCTCGAACGGATATAGAAAAGTACCTAAGTCGGTTAAAAGATGGGGATATCGGCTCCGCATATCGGACCCGGACTCCCAGGTAGCTACCTCAACAGGCTGACCTCTCCACTACACACGAACCGAAGGATAACTCTTTGACCTCAACTGACGAATCTGCCAGTCTAGAATAACTACCGGCTCCTCCTCGTAGGTCAAGTCCTTGTCCAATTGGATAGTGCTAAAGTCTAACATGTGGGATGGATCACCGTGATACTTCCGAATCATGAACATATGAAACCCTGGATGCACTGCTGATAAACCTGGTGGCAACGCAAGCTCGTAAGCCACCTCACCCACTCTCCGAAGAATTTCAAAAGGCCCAATGAACCTAGGGCTTAACTTGCCCTTCTTCCCAAATCTCATCATGCCCTTCATAGGAAACATCCAAAGCAACACCCGCTCACCGATCATGAATGCTATATCACGAACCTTACGGTCGGCATAACTCTTTTGTCTGGACTGAGCTGTACGAAATCTATCCTGAATAATCTTAACCTTATCCAAGGCATCATGTATTAAATCTGTACCCAGCAACTAAGCCTCCCCGGGCTCAAACCACCCAACCAGTGATCGATACCGCCTACCATATAATGCCTCATAGGGAGCCATCTGGATACTCAACTTCTAACTATTGTTGTAGGCAAACTCCGCTAATGGCAAGAACTGATCCCAAGAACCTCCAAAGTCAATAACACAGGCGCATAGCATATTCTCCAAAATCTAAATAGTCCACTCGGTCTGTCCGTCCGTCTAAGGATGAAATGTTGTGCTCAACTCGACTCGCGTACCCAACTCACGCTGCACTGCCCTCCAGAAATGCGAGGTAACCTGTGTACCTCGATCAGAAATGATAGACATGGGCACACCATGAAGACGAAGGATCTCACAGATGTAGATCTCTGCCAACCGCTCCGAAGAATAGGAAACTGACACAGGAATGAAATGCGCTGACTTAGTCAGCCTATCCACAATAACCCATATTGCATCGAACTTCTTTTGAGTCCGTGGGAGTCCAACAACGAAATCCATAGTGATATGCTCCCACTTCCACTCAGGAATCTAAATCTGCTGGAGCAAACCACCAGGTCATTGATGCTCGTACTTTACCTACTGACAATTCAAACACCAAGCTACATATGCAACAGTATCATTCTTCATCTTCCTCCACTATGAGCATGTGATTTTTGCCCTGTAAGAAATATTGCTATAAAATTCCAAGAAAAATAGATTTTTGTTAATTATTAGCCATTTTAGGAATTTTTGTAGAATTTTCTTAATTGTTTGCATTTTTCTGTGCATGTTTAATTTTGATCATAAAAAATACCAAAAAATATCGTGCATCACATTTAGGATTTTGTTTTTACATTTTTAGAATTAATCAGTAATTATTTGCTTTACAAAATTTGAAAATCACATAACTAGCTCATTTTTATATTTTTTTTAAATTTTAGTTTTTTGATTTTTCCCCTTTTAATTTAGAATTAATTGATGTTTATAATTAGCTAATTATTTTAGTTTCACATTTTAGATAATTTAGGATTTTTAATTATTAGGATTTTTAATTAAAAAAAAGAAAGAAAAAAGAAAAAAAAGAATTTGAAATTAAAAGAAGAGGAATATAAGAGGATTAATTTTCTGAATTTGATCCAATTTTTATCTCCCAAATTAGCCCAAACCCTCCAAAACCCAAGCCCAAACCAACTCCAAACCGGTCCAGCCTTCCCTTACCCCAAACAACCCCGTTTTGGTAACACCACATCACAACTGTTGGATTTTAATCATCCAACGGCTCGAAACTCACAACTCAATAATTATAAAACTGTCCGAAAAAGCATACCCCCCTAATTGAACCCTTTCACTCTCCACCTCTCTCTGTAAATCACCCAAACCCTAGCCGCCTCACATTCCATGCCACCTCCACCGTAAACCACCGTCGGAAATCGCCTCACGGCAGTTCCGGTGGTTCAATCGTCCCCAAAATTACACCATAGAACCCTCATCCCTCCCTCATTACGGATCTCCGATTAGTTTTCCTTGAATCATTGCCAAATCCTTCGAATATCAGATCGAAAATCCGGTTAAAAAACCCTAAATGTTCCAAATCTCACCATTTTAATATCCCAGACTCCCCTTCCCCTCCTCGTCTTAGATCCCTAACCAGTTCGTCCAAGATCCTTGTTTAGTTGTTTGAATTTCAGATCTAAGAGTTAAATCGAAAAAAACCCAATCTCCCCAAATCGACCCAAAACTTCTTTGCTTTTCTTTCCCTTCAAAGTTTAGGCTCCTAGAAGTTTTTTCTTTCAGGGAGATCCAGTCAAAGCCATGCAAGGCCGGATCCCTTGAAAGAAAAAGACCTCTATTGGTCAAGGTAAAGACAGACTTCAAGGGCTTCTATCGATTGTTTCTTCCAGTCCCAATGATAAGGTATCAGTCACTTTTATCCCTCCATTTTTTTTCTTCTTTCTTTCTTTCTCTTGTCAAATCAGTATTCCTCTTAATTCAATTTTTAGTTTGTAAAACATGTTTGTTCTTTGGACATGTTTGGTTAGTAATTTCGTTCTAGGATGCATTAGTCTGTTTGTTTGGTTTGTCTGTTCAAGTTTCACTTGTTTTGTTGATTTAGTTTAGTTATGGATTAATCTAGCTTGTAGAATAATTAGTAGTTTCAGTTAGTTTTTTTTCTTATCATAACTTAGTATGAATGCATTGTTTATTTAGCTTTTAGTTTGGTTTAATTTCGTATTGGCCCAGAGTTTATTATGAATTGATTGAAGCTTGTCTGTATATTGTAGTTTAATTGCATTAGACTTAGAATAATTAGGGTTAATTTTAGAGGTCTAAATTGCCTGATTGCTCTTTTCTCTTTCATGTTGATGTTTGGTGTTTAATTGATGAAAATATGCTTGAATTTTATAAGTTAGATCAATGTTACGTTCGAGTTTGTTTAAGATTTTCTTGGCCCATTCTGGTAATTTTGTTTAATTATAAAGGCATTAGTCTTCCTAAATTTAGTTTAGGTTCAGTTAGGAAAACATCTTCTTTTATGGAATAATTTAAATTTTTTTAGGTGGCAGTCTCATGATCCTTCTAGACTTTTGATTTAGATTTCTGATCTTTTTTAGGTTTCTTTATGTTGGCCCTGATGTGAAAATTAGTAGAAAATTTAGAGACTCATTTGAACTAGAAAAGTTTAGATTAAGACTGAAATAAGTAGTAACCTAAAGGGTAAAAATGAGTTTCTACTTAAGCTGAAAATCAGAAATTTCTAGAAAATGTACAGCTGTCCTAGCTGTTACAAAAAATGCTGAAATATAGGAAAACTGTACCAAGGGCTGTTAAAATGGACTGTACTATTATTCCCTAGGATAAGGAATATACTTAAAAGACACCTTCCCCATAGGCAGCCTATACATAGGCTCATTCATTATGAAAAATATAGATTTTGGATACACATTTTTGCATCAGCATTTTTACTGAAAAAAGTTGTATTTCTCTGAAAAGTTCTTACTCCAACAGTTTTAGAAAAACTTCAAAAATCGCTCATTCCTCACAGGTTTTGAAACATGGTTCGAAAAGAGAAGGTTTTTCTTGGTTTATTAGCTGGGGTTTTCAAGTTTCAGCTGTTTGTTTTAGGGTTTGAAGTTTGATTCTTTGGGTTTGCTGAAGTTGTTTGGTTCATTGTTGCTGTTTTCTACTTTTGAGATCTCTCTATCAGTCTCATCTTCATTTTGCGGTTACTTCACTTTTGTTTCAAGGTACATATGACCATCTCCTTGTTTGATTCCTATGTAATGGAAGTTTCAGATGAATATGAGTTGTTTCCCTTCGTTTGACAATGTTTGTATATGCCGTTAAGTTTTTTTTTACATGATGAAAGTTTTTCTTCCTCAGATGCATAAGTTTTCTTACTTCTAATGTGTGTCATAGTGTCTTGTTTTCTTCATCAGACTTTAGCACTAATTCTCTCCTGCTAGCATGCATTTCTATTTTCTTTTTGCACTGATAAAATAGTATGTTCAAAATCCCCCCCCTTAAACCCAGGTTTGTCCATTGAGCCTGACCCTTACATGGTTAGGTTCATGGACTAAACTTCCTCTTTTATTCCCTTTGAGTTTATTCTAGCGCTTCACCAAAGCTGTCATGATTTTTGGGCTTGGAACCTACATTGGTTCATGAGTTTAACCTTTAACATGGTTAAACCCATGAATCAATATTGTTTCTAGCATTGTGTGTTTATGTTTGAGTCTGACAAAGATATTGAGTTAGTATAATTAAAGGTATTTCTGTGGATCTGACCTCTCCATATGAACAGATTCATGAAATTCTTAGTAGAATGGGGCTGATTTGGGCAGTAAGAAGCTCTATTTGTGGTGTTTAAATAGCCAGCTTGTAAGAAACAACTTTGTAGCTGATCTTTTGCAAGCTGGTACTTTGTCTGTGAAGAGTCTGATGGCAAGAATCCAAGACTAGAAGACATGCTTTTTTTATTTCTTTTAGCTTTTCTTTCTTTCTTATTAGATAATAGTTGTAAAGGAGTGGAAATCTCTTTTGTATAAAGTTTTGGACTGACAACTTTGTAAACGGACTGTTAATTTTGATTTAAGTTTAATTGTTAGTAGGTTTTCAATAGTAAACTTTCCTTTTGCAATGAACATGTTTAAAGGATGTATGTAAATGTGAATTGGGCTGCATTTGCAAGGAGGCCCAAGTCTTGGGCCCATTTGAGCAAGTCTGACTTGGGCCTTTGGGCCTGGGTAGTTGGACTTCACAGCTTGACTTGGCAGTAATTGTTTTTCATTCATTAATTACCAATGTACATCTGATACATCTTGCAAATTAATGTAGTAGAACTAACTTACAAACTTGCCTTGTGTTTAAATTTTTCCTTGCAAAAAATGATTTCGTTTAAGTTTTTTCCCTCACTAATTCGCATATATTGTGTAAAAGGTAGATAGGCCCAGGTAGATAATTGTAAGTGGGCCCGCCTGGAATGAGCCCAATATAGGTAAGGATTAACTGAAATTATGACTTGGGCAGAAGAACTTGAAGTTCTATTTTCTTGGGCCGACTTGGAGGCCCTAAGATAGCTCTTAAGGCTGAATTGCTTAAACATGAAAACGCTACTGACCCTTTCTTCTCGACCAAAAAATGACTTAAAAATAAACCTAGGTTATAGTCATTAGCGTCTTTGTTAAAGTTAGTTTTAAAATGAAGACATCCTTAGAATCCCTTTTATTAAAAAAGTTTCTTCTAAAACCATTTAAGGTGTGCCATTTTCCTTTTAATAACACATGACCCTCATGAACTTAATTCAAATCTTCTTTAAATCGAGGTGTGCCATCAATTAAATTTTTCATATCCCTCGCAAATATTGTTATTATTTTTCGTAGTTGCTTTAGGCGCGTTCTTTAAATTGATTTTTAAATTACTAAGTTCGGGTGCACATTTCATGTGCACCCAAGTTCAATTCCTCAACAAATGTGCTGCGAACCGCGGGTGCATTTCATGTAGCGTGGTTCAAGGCGTGTTTTAAATAACATTGAACCTTCCTAAAAGCGGTTTAAATTAATTAAATGCGGTTATAAAGTTAAAATGCACAATAGGTTTAAAACATGTAATTAATCAGATAATTAGGCCAATTTTAATAGTTTAAGCGACCGTGCTAGAACTACAGAACCCGGGAATGCCTAACACCTTTTCCTGGGTTAACATAATTTCTTACTTAGAATTTCTGGCTCGCAGACTTTTTTTTAAAATAAAGTCAAAACTTCCTCGATTTGGGATTTAAAAAATTAAACCGGTGGCTTGGGACATCAATTGAACTATTCCAAGTGGCGACTCTAATTAAATAAAATAAGCCCATTTCGAATAATGTCACTTTAATTGGAAAAACTCCCTTATATTACCCTCGGGTGGTAAAAAGGAGGTGTGACAGCTCTGACGACTCTGTTGGGGATCCAAACCCAGAACTTTGGTTCAGGGTTCAAGAATTCGAGCTTAGAATAACTGTTATAGTTGGCTTGTTTTTATCTAATTTTTACATGTTGAGCCTAATGTGCTTATTGCCGCTTTTTACCGCTTTGATATTGTTTGGACTGTATATAAAATTGCTACAAAACCCTCTTCTCTCTGAGTCTTCTAAATCATCTGGGAAGTATACACTTCGTGTAACTTCTTTTCTGTTAGAGTCATACCCCAAATTTAGAACGAGGTTCGGACAAGTTGCAAAGCCGGTGAAGCTTCTATATTCCTAGTACGCTGCCCCCCCTCAACTTGAGCTATCCGCTCGGGTAAGCCAGGTCTAGAACAATACACTCAGGTTTTTTTAAACCTAGTATAGCAAAGCCTCATGCCGGATCCTTAGTAGGAACGCTTGTTTGGATCACGTGCATTTGACTTTGGAGACTCAACACAGGGGTTGGGTCTGTCTAGGACAGGTGTACCCGAAATGAAAAGACCATCCTGATGCATTCTACTTGCTACTTGTGAATTTATTTGCTTCGGATTGCATGTTAACCGACTTATGAATAATGGAGAAAAGTTGGGAAAGAGAAAAATCAATTTGAGGGCTGAGAGAGATAATTACCTATCTTTGAAAAACCAAGTGTTCAAAAAGTACCGAAACTCTGTCGAAATTTTGGAAAAAAAAGAAGAAAGAAAAATTTGTTTCAAGAAAATATTTGGTATTATTTTTATTATGTCAAAACTGCCCGAACTACGTCAGTTTGATTCTCACCAGATGCGGGATACGTAGGCAACCCTCACCGGGTCCAACTCCATTTTTGCAAAAATAACCCTAAAAAGAACAAATTTTTTTGTTTTGTCATAAATAAGTTAGGTGATGTCATTCTTGTCTAAATAGCCAAAATATCCCCAAAAGGGTGTCGAAAGGCTGCTTTTGCAAGAACAGCCGCCTATGGTTTATTTTTCAAATTTTTGGCCGATTAGCAAACACAACCCTAAAATCTTCTTTCCTGAAGTGCTGAAGGACCGTATTCGCAAAGCCAGGTTTTTATTTTGAAATGAAATTTTTTGAAAAATTGATAACTTTCTCTTGAGTCAAAATAATTCATGATTTCTTAATCAATCACTCTAATAAATGTGCAGGATGAGCACAATTGAAAATGAACCCTTCACAGTCCTTGAAGAAATCTCATTAGAACTCCACATGTGGTGGAATGACTTAGGAAAAGTTAGCATAAATACTGTGGTAAAACTTTTGGGCGGTCTTGTTGGTCTTCTGAAAATCAAACCAAGGTTGGATGTAGTTGAGGCCCTGATACCTTTTTGGAATCCGACGCATATGTGTTTCACTTTTCTGATTTTGAGCTCACCCCCACGTTGGAGGAAATAGCGGGCTATGACGGTCTTAGTGGGAATCTCAGAAGTCGGTACCCGGTGGCGCTAAGAACAATGACTCCTCACAAGTTTTTAGACCTGCTGAGCATCAGTCGGGAGGTTCAAGATGGAAATCTATCCGAGGGATTTTTCACATTCCACTTCTCGTACCAGCGCTATGGCAATCCCCACAGTTTTGAGGCACCAGATACTAGCCCGACCCATTCAGGAAACAATGATAAATAGGAGGCACGATGGGGGTTGGCTTTTATAGTGGCATTCCTGGGTGCATAATCTACCTAAGAAAGGATGAAAACATAGAATTGGGTCTTGTGGGAATGGCCGACATCATGATTAAAAAAGCTAATGGCACCCTTGTTCCAATGATCTTAGTGGAGATTTACCGAGCTTTAACCGTCTGCCGAGAAGGGGGGAAATTCTTCGAGGGTTGTAACATGCTCCTACAACTTTGGATACAAGAACATCTTTGTCACCGCTTGGGATACATGAACTATGGCATGACTGGTCTGAATTGCATTGAAGAGCATGAAAACCGGGTAGTGGGTTGTGAATTTCCAGAAGGTACAGAAGCCTGATTTGCGCATTTGAGTTCCTTAACTTCAGACAAAATTGAGTGGACTTTCGGTTGGCTCCCTGTCACTGAAGTCATTTACATGTCAGCCAAGGTATGCTATCTTCTTTTAATGGGTATCCAAAGCATTCATCCATACGCTCCACACAGGGTGCTGCGCCAACTCGGCAAGTTCCAAACTATCCCACATGACGAAGATCTGAGCCGAAAAGTCATCGAATTGGGTCCAAAAGCTGTATTCCCAAAAGGAAATGTTCGTCAGATTTGGAATGGGTGTAGATTTCTAGATCTAAAGACTCGGGTGCGGGATCTATCTAAACGCGAGTTAGACCCTAATTACATGATTTGGTTTGGTAAAAGATTTCAAGTCCCCCGTGAGTCCGAACGACCTACTAAAAGACCCCACGTCCAACAATTCACTGACAATTCACAGGTGCAATGGGATTGGTTGGTGAAAGAGGCAAGCTACAAGGCCAAGATAAGCAAATTGGAGGGACAAATCAGGGATCTCAAATTTAACAATAGTGTACAAGCTGTTGCTGATGAAAGGGAAAAGAAGAAGCTGGCTCAAGAAAATAAAGCCCTTCGAGCCCAGGTCCAAAAAATGAAAATAGCTGCTGAGAACCAGGAAAGAAGCTGAGCAGATGAAAGGCTCATAAGTGGTCTTAGAAGGAAAGTATCTGAGTATCAGGATGACTTAGAAAAATCCGAGGTTAATCTAGCAAGAGCCCGAGCACAGCTGACAAAGAATGCAGAGGGACGGGCGGAGTTTGTACGGTAGTTGAAAAGGAAATATGAGGGAACAGTCATAGAGTTGAAGAAAAAGCTACCCACCCTCGAAAATGAGATGGCCAAACAAGCTAAGAACTTTAAAGCAGAAAGGGAACATTGCTATGCATTAATGTCGCAGCTAGAGGAAGATATGCAACATCTGTAGTGTCAAAACCATCATGACACCCAAGTTCTAGAAGCTAGGTCTCAGCAAATTGGGTGTTTGCTCCAAGAAAAGGGTATCATTAGGGAGATGGTTAGAGCAATTGCTGATTACATCGTCATGAAGTGCCATGAATGTGAAGACATGACTAGAACCACCTTCTTTGATGTGCTGATGACCTTTGTTCGCCAAATAATGAGTGACCTGGAGCGTCTTCAAGGGGATCTTGCACATAGGCTCGTGGCAAGGCCGACTGATGTCCCACGGCCCACTGGAGTAGAAGCCCTTATATACTCTTGATTTTCATTTTTGAGTCTGTACTTCAGTTTTTAGTTTTAAAATATGTTTCTAGTCTGTTTGTAGTTTTAAATTCCTAGAAAGAGTATGATGGAGTCTTTTGTAATAGAGAACAGTAGAGTTTTAATTAATGAAAATTGGAAAATACCAAAAAATCGGTTCTTTATTTTTTGCATTTATTTCTTGAACTACGTGATGATCTGATTCATGCGGTGTCGTAATACGTAGGTAATCCTCATCGGATTTGGTCATAATTTTGTAAATAACTCAAATAAAAGAGGAATGTGGAAAGGAAAGAACCAAAATAAAAACCAAAAAGAAAAGAGAGAGAAAGACAAAAAAACCAAAAAGAGAGAAAATGAGAGTGCAAAAAGAGCAAGAGAGAAGACCGGGGAGATAAACAAAAGCCAGGATGAGACATGCAATCGTTGCAAAACATGTAGAAATACATTTAACTATATAGATGCATCACACTCCCAATGTGTGATTCCCTATGTGTTAATTGCTTCAAACTAATCTGTTTGTTGTCTACTATTGAGTATAGGTTCTGTTTTTAAGGTGGTTGGTTTGTGGTAACCTGGCTTCACACCCCTACTTCACAAGATCAAAAGACAGTGTAGAAATGTCATCAAAATGTCTTCCGCCAACAATTCCCATCTCAGATGATAGCCCGCTATCGGTTATCATAACCTCAGAGTCAGCGCCAGCTGAAGAGAATAGGGCACTGTGCCTCCGCATACTAGAAATGTGGGAGGCCTGGTCCAATGGTAGAGAGCCACCGAGTGCCATACCCGATTTCCCGAGTTACTTCCCAGAGCAAGTGGAAATTCCAATGTCCCGATAAATTACCCAAATACCCCACTTGGATACCCCACCATCTCAGCTCACTTCACCGGAACACCTTCTGAGGTTCGCCCCCCGGTGGTTTCGAGAGTGGCCTCCAACATATTTACAGCACCACCAACCTCGGCTGCGGTACAACCGACTTTGCCTAGGCCAAGCTTTGATCCATCATCTTTCACCTTCCAAGTACCATCTTTTCCACCAGAGCCTACCCAGTTCACCACCAATTCTTACCCTCAACAACCCCGGTGCGAGTTTGCTGCGGGACTAGAGAAGGCTATAGAAAACCCCGAGTAAGAGGAAATTACCTGGAAATGAGGATTATGGAATAGAGCCTTAAGAATATACAAGGTTTGAGCGGACAAAAGAGTATATCCTACACTGATCTATGCATGTTCCCACATGTGCATTTTCCCCTAGGTTTCAAGACCCCAAAGTTCGAAAAGTATGACGAGCACGGGGATCCCATAGCCCATCTCAAGAGGTACTGCAATCAATTGCGAGGGGCAAGAGGAAAAGAAGAGCTCCTAATGGCTTATTTCGGAGAGAGCCTGGTCGGCATTGCTAAGGCCATCAAAATTTGTGAGATGGTCGATAACGGTCTGAAAATAGGGCGCATACTAAGACAATCTGCCATAAGAGCTACGTCCAAGCAATTCAAGGCGGGTTCGGAGGTGTAGCAAACAGAAAGAAGAAAGAAGAGGTGGCGATGACAACTCCAAGTCTGAGAAACCCCCGTCCACCCAGAGGTTACTTCCCTCCAAGCACCCCACAACATTATTATCCTCATTAGGATGTGGACTATGCTATGACACCTTAGTTGTATGCAGTAATGAATGCCCAGCCATACGCTCGGCGACAACAACAGTTCAACCAAAACCGAGCTCCATTCCCTAGAAACAACTCACCTCACCAAGCTCAGTATAATCCCCGACCTCCACAAAATAACTTCCCCTACAATGACTGTGCTTGGGAGCCACCCAAGAGAACTTCACTCCTATTGGTGAATCATACTCTAGCCTTTTCCCTAAACTGGTTCAAATGGGTCTATTTCAACCTGTACTCCAAACCAGGCAAAACCCGGAGTCACCCTCCTACCGAGCTGGTGCTCGATATGCTTACCATTCGGGAGCGGAAGGGCATGATACTGAAGACTGTTGGAATCTGAAAAGGGCTTTTGAAAATCTCATAGAACAAAAGCGGATAGTGCTAAAGGATGAAGAAATTCCTAATGTGACCAATAACCCATTACCGACTCACAACAATGGGCCGGTTATTAGAATGATTTGCGAAGATAAGGAGTTTGATCCTGCTTTGAAAGCCATAATTGCAATCGCTGATGTCGAGAAGAAGTCAAAAGCTACTGCAAAATAAGACAGGGGGAGAAGAAGAGTAAACCCACCCCTCACAATACAGAAAAGGTAGTGGAAACCAAAACTAGGGCAGTACCCTAAAAAGATGTCATTCTTTATGTTCCCCGGGATCACAAGAAAGAACAAATGACATTGAGCCCTCCAAGAAGGTTTGAGCTGAACAAAGGATCTAAGATGTTCGTGCCTAAAGGGGCCTATGTGGTACGAGGGCCAGTAATTTCACCAAGACTGAATGAGCCCGTGGTTATTGGTCGCATACCACAGAAGCCCATGACAAACCCTACTGCCGTCCCATGGAATTACAACAAGGCGGTAGTAACCTACAAAGGAAAAAAGGTCCTAGGAGAAGCCAATGAAACTAACCCAGCTGAGAAGTACCTTAATGTGGGAGAAGTGAACAATGCCAAGCAGAAACGCTTACCGATCAAAAAGCCAGTTAGTGCCGAAGAAGCAGAAGAGTTCTTCCGAAAAATGAAAACTGCGGACTATGATGTAATAGACCAACTTCGGAAGTCTCCTTCACAGGTTTCACTCCTGTATCTACTGGTGATCTCAACCAAGCATCAGAATGTGTTGATAAAAACCCTCAGCGAAGCTTATATTCCAATTGAAACCACTATTGAACAACTGGAGAGAGTGGCAGAAAGATTCTTCGCAATCAATCAAATTTCCTTTAGCAAGAATGATTTGCCCCCGGAAGGGGCCGCCCATAACAAAGACCTCCATCTGACAGTTAAATGTGAGGGGTACTATGTGAAGAGAGTCATAATGGATGGCGAATCTAGAGTTGATATCTGCCCTCTCTCAACTTTGCAAAGAATGGAGATTGGGACTGAGAGAATCAGACATAACAATGTCTGCGTGCATGCCTTTGATGGCATCAAGAGAGATACCATAAGTGAGATCGATCTGATCTTGACTATTGGTCCTGTGGATTTTGAGGTGACCTTTCAAGTCCTAGATATGGACACTTATTACAATTTCTTCTTGGGAAGACCTTGGATTCACGCGGCAGGGGACGTACCTTCCACTCTCCACCAGATGGTGAAATTTGAATATGAAGACCAGAAAATTG
The DNA here is from genome assembly GCF_000715075.1 of Nicotiana tabacum. Classification (NCBI taxonomy): domain Eukaryota; kingdom Viridiplantae; phylum Streptophyta; class Magnoliopsida; order Solanales; family Solanaceae; genus Nicotiana; species Nicotiana tabacum. The sequence goes on along the minus strand of NC_134090.1, from coordinate 32,843,744 downwards.
TGGTTCATGGAGAAGACGAGCAGTCAATTTACCGGGACCCATCAATCCCATGTCTCGAAGCTAGGAAAGGTAGCGAGCATATAATTTATCAAGATTTCGTGGTGGTGGTTGCAGATCAATGTGAGAAGGAAGCCCTTATCCTCAGCCTTTTCTGTCAAATGCATCCATCATGGTCACTACTGAAATGATCAAGCATGGTTATAAACCTAGGAAGGGACTCGGGGCATCATTGTAAGGCATCACAGAACCTATCACTTTGCCTACCAGTGAGAAGTTTTTCGGTGTGGGTTTTCATGCCACAAAAGCTGATGTGACATGGGCAGATGAACGAAAAAGCAATGGTTAGGTTTTACCTCAGCCGGTTCCACATCTCTACAAAACATTCATCAGGCCCAAGTACAACGAAGAAGAAGAAGATGAGGCCTTCACGTCCGAGGAAATTGAATAAATATGTGGGGCTGTGAGGTAGATGTTGTATGAAACCCACATGGCAATCGGGAGAGGGCTCGAGCACCGCTGAGGTGCTGTATATGGGGCCCAATGCCAAGTTGCAAAACTGGAAGGCTATTCCATTCCCAGTCAGGCAGGAATCCCAGTAGTCCAGTCTTGCCACCTTTTCTACATCACGAGTTATTTCAGGGTGTAACTGGGATGTTTCTTTTAGTTTATTGTCTTTAAATTCCAATGTAAACCCTGTTATCTTCAAATTCAATGAAATGAACTCAATATTTCATCGTTCATCTCTCTTTATTCTTTCAGATTTTTGTTACTTTTTCTTGTTTCTTATTTCAGTTCTAATAATGCGGCTTTAAATAACATGACATGCTTGCAGACTTCATGCCCAGATCCAAACACGCTGTCTAATTGTGAAATAATGAACCAAGAACCGGAATATGATGAAGAAGAGGCTTTTAGGAGAATAAATCGAGAATTGGAACAATTCGAGAATAAACCTAAGCCAAACTTAAATGAAACCGAGCCGGTTAATTTGGGTAGTTCTGAAGAAGTCCAAGAAACCATGATAAGCATTCACATAGATGAAAGAACTAGGGATGCATTGGTCCAACTTTTGTTTGAATTCAAAGATGTGTTTGCTTGGTCTTACGATGACATGCCAAGATTAAGTGTCGATTTGGTAGTCCATAAATTGATGACCTACCCCGATTATCCCCCTGTCCAGCAAAAAACAAAGGAAGTTCAAAACTAATATCACTGACAAGATCAAGGAAGAGGTCACAAAACAGTTAAAGGCGGGGGTGATCCGAGTTGTCCGATACACCATATGACTGGCTAATGTAGTTCCTGTGCCAAAGAAAGACGAGAAAACTTGAGTGTGTGTTGACTACCGAGATCTGAACAAAGCAAGTCCCAAGGACAATTTCCATTTGCCAAATATCCATATCCTTGTTGATAACTGTGCCAAACATGAGATACAGTCTTTCGTGGATTGTTATGCAGGATATCATCAGGTGTTGATGGATGAAGAGGATACGGAAAAGATAGCCTTCACCACACCCTGGGGCACCTATTGCTACAGGGTCATGCCTTTTGGTTTGAAGAATGCCAAGGCAACTTATATGAGGGCCATGACTGCCATCTTTTATGACATGATACACCAAGAGATCGAGGTGTATGTAGACGATGTGATCATCAAATCCAGAACACAGGACGACCATGTTCGGGACTTGAGAAAGGTCTTTGAGCGACTGCATAAGTATGATTTGAAGCTAAATACGGCTAAATGTGCATTTGAGGTTCCGCCTGGCAAACTCTTGGGATTTATAGTCAGTCGGAAGGGCATCGAGCTAGACCCAATGAAGATAAAGTCTATTCGGGATTTACCCCCTCCGAGAACCAAGAAAGAGGTTATGAGCCTGCTAGGGAGGTTGAATTACATCAGCCGGTTCATTGATCAATTGACCTCCACTTGTGAGCCCATATTCAAGTTGTTAAATAAAGATGCAGCAATTAATTGGACGGATGAGTGTCAAGAAGCCTTTGACAAAATCAAAGAATATCTGTCGAACCCGCCAGTCTTGGTCCCGCCTGAACCTGGGAGGCCTTTGTTTTTGTATTTGACAGTCTTGGAGAATTTTTTCGGATGTGTCCTCGGGTAACATGATGTGACCAGAAGGAGAGAGCAGGCAATCTACTATCTGAGCAAGAAGTTTACCAGTTATGAAGCCAAATACACTTTGTTGGAAAGGACTTGCTGTGCTCTAACTTGGATCGCTCAGAAGCTTAGGCATTACTTGTTGGCCTACACCACCTATCTCATCACCAGGTTGGACCCTCTAAAGTACATATTCCAGAAGCTGATGCACACAGGGAGGTTAGCAAAATGGCAGATCTTGCTCACTGAATTTGACATAGTCTATGTCACCCGCACGACAATGAAAGCCCAGGCTCTAGCGGATCACCTAGCTGAAAACCCTGTTGATGACGAATATTAGCCCTTGAATACTTACTTCCTGGATGAGGAGGTGAATTTAGTTTAGGTAACATCAGAAGACAACAATTCTTGGAAAATGTTTTTTGATGGAGCTGTGAACGCAAAAGGTGTGGGGATCGGGGCAATTTTGATCTCACCCGCTGGTCAGCACTCTCTAGCCACAGCCCAGCTTTGGTTTTTCTGCACCAACAACACCATCGAGTATGAAGCCTATATTATGGGTATGAATATGGAAATCGACCAAGATGTTGAATAACTATTGATCATGGGGGATTCAGACTTGATTATCCGACAAGCTCAGGGTGAATAGGAAACTCGGGATGTCAAGATTATTCCATACATGCAACATATGGAAGATCTTAGAAAATGGTTCAAATCAGTCGAGTTCAGGTACATCTCTCGTTTTCACAATGAATTGGTCGATGCACTCGCTACTTTGGCCTCGATGTTGCCGTATCCAGGCAATCTCGACATTGACCCATTGGAAATCCAAATCCGAGAAAGGCATGGTTACTGCAATACGGTTGAGGTGGAACCAAATATTCAGTTGTGGTATCATAATATCAAGAGATTCCTGAAAACGAAAGAATATCCCGAGCAAGCCAATGGAGATCAAAAGAGAACCATTAGAACCCTTGCCGACGGTTTCTTCTTGAGCGGCGAGGTCTTATATAAAAGGACTCCAGATCTCAACTTGCTAAGATGCGTGGATGCCGAAGAGGCAGGAAGAATTATGCATGAGGTGCATGCAGGGGTTTGTAGACCTCACATGAATGGATACGTCATGGCAAAGAAGATCCTTCGAGCAGGCTATTATTGGATGACTATAGAAAAAGATTGCTTCAGTTTTGTCCGAAAATGTCATTAGTGTCAGGTGCACAGTAATTTGATTCATGCACCACCTACAGAACTGCATCTTATGTCAACATCATGGCCGTTCATTGCCTGGGGTATGGATGTCATGGACAATCGAGCCAAAAGCTTCAAATGGGCATAGATTCATATTGGTTGCCATTGATTACTTCACAAAGTGGGTTGAAGCCATTACTCTCAAGGCTGTAACTAAGAAAGCTGTGGGAGACTTCGTGCACTCCAATATCATCTGCCGTTTCAGTATCCCTGCAACTATCATTACGGATAATGCTGCAAACTTGAATAGTCACTTGATGAGGGAGATATGTGAGCAGTTTAAGATCACGCATCGAAATTCTACCCCTTATCGGCCCAAAGCCAATGGTGCTGTCGAAGCAGCAAACAAGAACAACAAGAAGATTCTGAGAAAGATGATCCAAAGTTTCAGGCAATGGCATGAAAAGTTACCATTTGCATTATTGGTATATCACACAAATGTGTGCACATCAATCGGAGCAACCCCATATCTATTGGTTTATGGCACTGAAGCTGTAATACCTGCAGAAGTTGAAGTCCTTTCCCTTCAGATCATTGTAGAAGTTGAGATTGAGGACAATGAGTGGGTCAAAGCCCGTTTGGAACAGTTAACCCTGATTGATGAAAAGTGAATGACCGCAGTCTGCCAAGGGCAATTGTATCATCAAAGAATGGCCCGTGCCTACAACAAGAAAGTGCGTCCTAGAAACATTGAAGTGGGGCAACTTGTTTTGAGGCGTATTCTCCCTCACCACCAGGAAGCAAAAGGAAAGTTCTCTCCTAACTGGAAGGGCCCATACATTATCAGAAAATTGTTGCCAAAACGGGCGTTATACCTGGGAGACATCGAGGGAAATGACCCCGAAATAACTGTAAATGCAAACGCAGTCAAGAGGTATCATTTCTAGTCTTTCTACAGCAACAACATTATCTGATTGGGATGACGAAGACTTTCATTCTCGCTACCCCAAGCACTCCAATCCTTTGCTAACCCTTTTGAGCCGGTTACCTTTCTTTCAGTACCCTCTTTGGAACCTGAAAACGTTTGTAAAAAAAATAAAAAAAAACAAAAAAAGAAAAACAACAAAACAAAATATATCCCTAAACTACGTTCGACTTGTTTCCGAAAGGATACATAGACAGCCTCTCTCTGGGGTTCAGTCACACCAAAATAAAAATCCGATTTCCCCCAAAAGTGAAATTAGGGCAGATATTATAATGGTTTGGCGATGATCCCGCCTGAACGGTTCCAAAGTTGTAATTCGATCCAATTTCTTTTTACCCAAACCTTGTTCAAGTCCTTCCGATCAATCGGTAAAAGATTTTCAAAATCGGATAACGCAGTAGTTTGGATTCGATGCATTCAAGATGAGAGAAATAAAATGAGAGAGTCTTATTGGTGAAAACCTACAGGCACCGTAAGGCGATGGAGAGCAGAGAAATTGAAATGAGCGAGTCTTGTTAGTGAAAACTCGTAAAAGAGCACTATAAGGCGATGGTGAGAAGAGAAATGAGAGAGGTCAATTGGCGAAAACCCGCAAAGGGCACCACTGATCGAAAATAGGGAATTCTTTAAGATCATCGGCAGACAAGAGTCCTGGCAAGGTTCCTCGGTTTTTGAGATACGAATTATGAAGGGTTTCTGCAAGATCGGACGGTTTACCCAGATCAGACATCCAGTCCAAAAGGCATGTCATGTTCATTGAAGTCCGCATGTACTCAAGATATGTCCTTCTTTCCTTCCCCCCCGAAGGGACACTTCTTGTTTTAAACTCATTCTCCATTCCATTATTACTTTTCTTTGAATCCCTTTCGATTTTTTCTTCTCCGAAACTAATACAAAGAAAAGGCGGCAAGATTGATTTTACAGGGTTCTGCCTAACAAAAGCCAAATCCAAAGAAAAGCACCCAGCCTCAGCGGGTGCATCAAGTCGATCTTGACTGGCCATGATGGTCGATGCTCCGAAGTCAAAATTATTGAAAATGAAAGAAATCCAAAGTCAAGTGCCCATAAAGGCAGAATAAGATGAAAAGGCCAAAGTCCCATACAGGTGAACCATCATGTGAAATTTTGGAATGTCAAGGTCCTTGCTTTTAGAAGAGAGATCGAACTCCAGAAAGCCAGCGAGCAACAGAGGTTCTCACTAAAAGAGTTTGGCCGAAATCAAATGATCAAAAACAATCAAGGCCACAAAACCAACCACCATTTCAAACTAACAATTGTTCTTTGTTTGAAAACATGAAACAGGTGCAATCCCAAAGCAACCTTGCAAGAAGTAGGTGCAACCAAAGAGAAACTATGCAAGGGCTAGAAACAGCTTTGCGGCAATAATCAATCCAAAAGGAAAGTCTCCTCCGAATTCTTTCCTGCATTTTTACTCATTTTCTAGAGGAAAAAAAGATGAGAAGAAAATTCAAAAATATGGTAGCCTGGGATCCCCAATCTCTATTTATGCTTTTCCAACATAGGGTCTACATTCCCTAGTTAAATTTATTTTAGACATAGGGTCTCCACTCCCTAGTCGCCTTTTCCAACATAGGGTCTCCACTCCCTAGTTGAATTTATTTTAGACATAGGGTCTCCACTCCCTAGTTGAGTTTATTTTAGACATAGGGTCTCCACTCCCTAGTCGCCTTTTCCAACATAGGGTCTCCACTCCCTAGTTGAATTTATTTTAGACATAGGGTCTCCACTCCCTAGTCGCCTTTTCCAACATAGGGTCTCCACTCCCTAGTTGAATTTATTTTAGACATAGGGTCTCCATTCCCTAGTCACTTTTCCAACATAGGGTCTCCACTCCCTAGTTGAATTTATTTTAGACATAGGGTCTCCATTCCCTAGTCACTTTTCCAACATAGGGTCTCCACTCCCTAGTTGAATTTATTTTAGACATAGAGTCTCCACTCCCTAGTCGCCTTTTCCAACATAGGGCCTCCACTCCCTAGTTGAATTTATTTTAGACATAGGGTCTCCACTCCTTAGTCACCTTTTCCAAAGTAGGGTCTCCACTCCCTAGTTGAATTTATTAGACATAGGGTCTCCACTCCCTAGTCGCTTTTTCCAACATAGGGTCTCTACTCCCTAGTTGATTTTAGTACAGATATAGGGCTCCACTCCCTAATCTCCTTTTCCCAAGAATACACAATCCACATTTTATTGCTTTCAAATAAAGAAATAGTTTAGATTTTGTTACAATAACTCACGAAATTTTCCTAGTGAAAACTGGGGCAGAAAAATTTCGTTTGTTTGTTTGCTTTGGTGCTTGACAGGTTTTTCACCGTGAAGCACAAGGTTGAGATGACCAAAAGAAGAAGTCTCAACTCAAATAAAAGAAAAGAAGAACAAGAAAAGAAGTTGAACTCTAAGTGTAGAAGAGGAGAAGAGATGCAGACTGCTCAAGATATGATTGAAGTCACAAGTTCTGCGTGTCCTGCCTTGATCCGAAAAGCTGAAGAATGAACTAGCGTTTGCAGCTAACGAGCATCAAGATTCATATCAGAGTCCACGGGAAGAACCATCCAAGACTCAAGATCAAACTTAAAAGGTTTATAGGAATCTTGTAACTCGTAGTTGATAGGTTTTAGCTAGTTTAGCTTCTTATCTTTCATTGTGGTGTAATAAGGATCTCAGCAAGCAGAAACAACATCAATAGCAATGAAATCCTAGTTTTCCGATAGTCCCAGCTACCAAAACTTCCAGAAATACTGACCTGATTAATTTATAGCCAAAGATATGTAGACAACATCTGAAGCAAGGTTCGGTCAGGCTCTTTCAAAAATGCTTCTCATGGAGTTTCAAACGGGCAAAAGTCCCTCATAATTGCTCATTTTGTCTTTGCCCGAAAACCCATCGTGTTTCCGAGCAAAGAAGGACAGCTGTGAGCATATGATTTTTGCCCTGTAAGAAATACTCCTATAAAATTCCAAGAAAAATAGATTTTTGTTAATTATTTGCCATTTTAGGAATTTTTGTAGAATTTTCTTAATTTTTTGTATTTTTCTGTACATGTTTAATTTTTATTTAGATCATGAAAAATACCAAAAAATATCGTGCATCGTATTTAGGATTTTGTTTTTATATTTTTAGAATTAGTCAGTAATTATTTGCTTTATAAAATTTGAAATCACAAAAATAGCTCATTTTTATATATTTTTTTTAAAATTTTAGTTTATTAATTTTTCCCCTTTTTAATTTAGAATTAATTGATGTTTATAATTTTATAATTAGCTAATTATTTTAGTTTCACATTTTAGATAATTTAGCATTTTTAATTATTAGGATTTTAATTTAAAAAAAAGAAACAAAAGAATTTGAAAATAAAAGAAGAGGAATATAAGAGGATTAATTTTCTGAATTGGATCCAATTTGTATCTCCCAAATTAGCCCAAACCCGCCAAAACCCAAGCCCAAACCAACTCCAACCCTGTCCGGCCTTCCCTTGCCCCATACGACCCCGTTTTGGTAACACCACATCACAACCGTTGGATTTTAATCATCCAATGGCTCGGAATTCACAACTCAATAATTATAAAACTGTCCGAAAAACCATACCCCCCTAATTGAACCCTTTCACTCTTCATCTCCTTCTGTAAATCACCCAACCCTAGCTGCCACACATTCCACGCCGCCTCCACCGTAAACCACCGTCGGAAATCGCCTCACGGCGGTTCCGGTGATCCAATCATCTCCAAAATTACACCATAGAACCCTCATCCCTTCCTCATTACGGATCTCCGATCAGTTTCCTCGAATCATTGCGAAATCCTTCGAATATCAGATCAAAATTCCGGTTAAAAAACCCTAAATGTTCCAAATCTCACCATTTTAATACCCCAGGTTCTTCAAAAATCCTCGTTTAATTGTTTGAATTTCAAATCTAAGAGTTAAACCGGAAAAAACCCAATCTCCCCAAATCAACCCCAGAGCTTCTTTGCTTTTCTTTCCCTTTAAAGTTTAGGCTCCCAGAAGTCTTTTCTTTCAGGGAGATCCAGTCAAAGCCATGCAAGTCCAGATCCCTTGAAAAAAAGACCTCTATTGGTCAAGGCAAAGACAGACTTCAATGGCTTCTTCGATTATTACTTCTAGTCCCCATGGTAAGGCATCAGTCACTTTTACCCCTCCATTTCTTTTCTTCTTTCTTTCTTTCTCTTGTCAAATCAGTATTCCTCTTAATTCGATTTTCAGTTTGTAAAATATGTTTGTTCTTAGGACATGTTTGGTTAGTAATTTTGTTCTAGGATGCATTAGTCTGTTAGTTTGGTTTGTCTGTTCAGGTTTCACTTGTTTTGTTGATTTAGTTTAGTTAGGGATTAATCTAGCTTATAGAATAAATAGTAGTTTCAGTTAGGTTTTTTTCTTATCATAGCTTAGTATGAATGCATCGTTTATTTAGCTTTTAGTTTAGTTTAATTTCGTGTTGGTCCAGAGTATATTATGAATTGATTGAAGATTGTCTGAATATTGTAGTTTAATTACATTAGACTTAGAATAGTTAGGGTTAATTTTAGAGGTCTAAATTGCCTGATTGCTCTTTTCTCTTTCAAGTTGCTGTTTGGTGTTTAATTGATTAAAACATGGTGGAATCTTATAAGTTAGATCAATGTTAAGTTCGAGTTTGTTTAAGATTTTTCTTGGCCCATTCTGGTAATTTTGTTTAATTATAAAGGTATTATTAGTCTTCCTAAATTTAGTTTAGGTTCAGTTAGGAAAACATCTTCTTTTATGGAATAATTTAGATTTTTATTTTAGGTGGCAGTCCCATGACCCTTCTAGTCTTTTGATTTAGATTTCTGATCTTCTTTAGGTTTGTTTAAGTTGGCTCTGATGTGAAAATCAGTAGAAACTTTAGGGACCCATTTGAACTAGAAAAGTTTAAATTAAAAATAAAATAAGTAGTAACCTAAAGGGTAAAAAAGGGTTTCTACTTAAGCTGAAAATCAAAAATTTCTAGAAAATGTACAGCTGTCCTAGCTGTTACAAAAAATGCTGAAATATAGGACAGTTGTACCAAGGGCTGTTAAAAAGGACTGTACTATTATTCCCTAGGATAAGGAATCTGCTTAAAAGATACCTTCCCCATAGGCAACCTATATATAGGCTCATTCATTATGAAAAATACAGATTTTGGATACACATTTTTGCATCAGCATTTTTACTGAAAAAAGATTTATTTCTCTGAAAAGTTCTTACTCCAACAGTTTTAGAAAAACTCCAAAAATCCCTCATTCCTCACAAGTTTTGAAACATGGTTTGAAAAGAGAAGGCTTTTCTTGGTCTATTAGCTGGGGTTTTTTGGTTTCAGCTGTTTGTTTTGGGGTTTGAAGTTTGATTCTTTGGGTTTGCTGAAGTTGTTTGGTTCATTGTTGCTATTTTTTGCTTCTGAGATCTCTCTATCAGTCTCATCTTCATTTTGCTGTTACTTCACTTTTGTTTCAAGGTACATATGACCATCTCCTTGTTTGATTCCTATGTAATGGAAGTTTCAGATGTTTATGAGTTGTTTCCCTTCATTTGACATTGTTTGTATATGCTGTTAAGTTTTTTTTACATGCTGAAAGTTTTTCTTCCTCAGAATGCATAAGTCTTCTTACTTCTAATGTGTGTCATAGTGTCTTGTTTTCTTCATCAGACTTTAGTACTAATTCTCTCCTGCTAGCATGCATTTCTGTTTTCTTTTTGCACTGATTAAATATTATGTTCAAAATCCCCCCCCCCCCCAAACCAGGTTTGTCCATTGAGCCTGACCCTTACATGGTCAGGTTCATGGACTAAACTTCCCCTTTTATTCCTTTTGAGTTTATTCTAGCAATTCACCAAAGCTGTCATGATTTTTGGGCTTGGAACCTACATTGGTTCATAAGTTTAACCTTTAACATGGTCAAACCCATGAATCAATATTGTTTCTAGCATTGTGTGTTTATGTTTGAGTGTGACAAAGGTATTGAGTTAGTATAATTAAAGGTATTTCTGTGGATCTGACCTATCCATATGATCTGATTCAAGAAATCCTTAGTAGAATGGGGCTGATTTGGACAGTAAGAAGCTCCAGTGGTGGTGTTTAAATAGCCATCTTGTAAGAAACAACTTTGTAGTTGATCTTTTGCAAGCTGGTACTTTGTCTGTGAAGAGTCTGATGGCAAGAATCCAAGACTAGAAGACATGCTTCTTTTAGCTTTTCTTTCTTTCTTATTAGATAATAGCTGTAAAGGACTGGAAATCTCTCTTGTATAAAGTTTTGAACTGACAACTTTGTAAACAGACTGTTAATTTTGATTTAAGTTTAATTGTTAGTAGGCTTTCAATAGTAATCTTTCTTTCTGCAATGAACATGTTTAAAGGATGTATGTAAATGTGAACTGGGTTGCATTTGCAAGCAGGCCCAAGTCTTGGGCCCATTTAAGCAAGTCTGACTTGGGCCTTTGGGCCTGGGCAGTTGGACTTTACACCTTGACCCGGCAGCAGTTGTTTTTCTTTCATTAATTACCAATGTACATCTGCTACATCTTGCAAATTAATGTAGTAGAACTAACTTGCAAACTTGCCTTGTGTTTCGATTTTTCCTTGCAAAAAATGATTTCGTTTCAGCTTTTTCCCTCACTAATTCACATATATTGTGTAAAAGGTAGATAGGCCCAGATGTAAATAATTGTAATTGGGCCCGCCTATCTGAGCCCAATATGGGTAAGGATTAACTGAAATTATGACTTGGGCAGAAGAACTTGAAGTTCTATCTTCTTGGGCCGACTTGGAGGCCCTAAAACAGCTCTTAAGGCTAAATTGCTTAAACATGAAAACGCTACTGACCCTTTCTTCTCGACCAAAAAATGACTTAAAAATAAACCTAGGTTATAGTCATTAGCCTCTTTGTTAAAGTTAGTTTTAAAATGAAGACATCCTTAGAATCCCTTTAATTAAAGAAGTTTCTTCTAAAACCATTTGAGGTGTGCCATTTTCCTTTTAATAACACATGGCCCTCATGAACTTAATTCAAACCTTCTTTAAATCGAGGCGTGCCATCAATTAAATTTTTCATAGCCCTCGCAAATATTGTTATTATTTTTCGTAGTTGCTTTAGGCGCGTTCTTTAAATTGATTTTTAAATTACTAAATTCGGGTGCATATTTCATGTGCACCCAAGTTCAATTCCTTAACAAACGTGTTGCGAACCGCGGGTGCATTTCATGTAGCGTGGTTCAAGACGTGTTTTAAATAACATTGAACCTTCCTAAAAGAGGTTTAAATTAATTAAATGCGGTTATAAAGTTAAAATGCACAATAGGTTTAAAACATGTAATTAATCAGATAATTAGGCCAATTTTAATAGTTTAAGCGACCGTGCTAGAACTACAGAACCCGGGAATGCCTAACACCTTCTCCTGGGTTAATAGAATTCCTTACTTAGAATTTCTGGTTCACAGACTTTTTTTTAAAAATAAAGTCGAAACTTCCTCGGTTCGGGATTTAAAAAAAAAATGATAACTTGGGACACCAACTGAACTATTCCAAGTGGCGACTCTGATTAAATAAAATAATTCCATTTCGAATAATGTCACTTTAATTGGAAAAACTCCCTTATATTACCCTCGGGTGGTAAAAAGGAGGTGTGACATCCACCAATGATACTGCCGCAAGTCCTGATACATCATAGCGGCGCCTGAGTGAATAGAATACCGGGAACTATGGTCCTCCTCTAGAATCAATTCACGAAGTCCATCCATATTAGGCATACAAACACGATCATGTATCCTCAAAACCCCATCATCTCCAACCGTAACCTGCTTGGCACCACCGTGCCACCCTGTGTCCCTAAGGACAAGCAAATGAGGGTCATCATAATGCCGATC